>NW_017256062.1:1598698-1683887 GCF_001594055.1 Mycetomoellerius zeteki
TTGTTACTTTAGTAAAATCTATACAAATATATTGATTATCTGTGATATTTTATATTATCTAAAGTAAATTTATGTACTTCGAGGCATAATGGTGCACTGGTGTTATTTTATGTTTAAAATGAGTTTATGATTCATGTGCAAGTGTAGATAAAAATGATGAGAATTATTTTATTTGTGTTAGCTTCTTAAACATTTTTATTTATGTTCAATATAATAACAGTATACCTTGTATAATGTATCACTCAGCATCACATATAGAATTATTAATAAAAAATTAAAAATTAAAAGTGCAACAATGTATTTTTACTTATATTATATGTTCTAAGTCACTTTTAAGCAATGTTCAATATTAATTTTTTAAAAATAGACAAGTTTTCTGTGGTACCCCATTATGCCCTGCATAAATGACATAGTGAGGTTACAACACGCTCTCACAAAACAATAATTTCGTCCTGTTAATCTATACTTTTGCAGTAAAACTTAAGTTTTCCTTATAGTAAATACTTCAAAAAATATTTTAATATATACCAAAATTGATTTATTTATCTTTAATATGTTTAAAACTTGAAAAAACCGAACTATAACCATTATACCCCAGGTTCCCCTATTATTTAACAACATATAATTGATCAATATATAATTATTTAAAACAATTAAAATTTAATAATTCTTCTTATAGAGATTACCGAAATCTTTAAAAGAACTATTGAATTCTTTAGGCGAATAACGTGGACATTACCGTTAAATATCAAAGGAACAAAATGGTAACCCAATTTCTTGAACTAATTGTGTACCTATATTAAATAATATTTTGTTATTTTTAACTTCCTCGTATGTCAAAATGTAAATCTATTCATTTCTGTGATTACAGTTTCAAAGTAAACATTGTCCCTATTAACGCATGTACTTAATAAATAATAAATTTGAATTAAATTTAATACATTTTCTGGAGTTAAATTGTTTAATTCCGTTGTTCCAAATTAACGACATATTGAGTTGAAGCAGTGGCGATCTATAGAAATGATTAAAAATAATTTAAACTGGGTATAATTTGACATTACGAATTTAACACTAGTTGTTGCGTATTAAATTATCTATAATGTAGCATCTTCTATAGCATTAATCTAGAAGTGCAGGTGCATTTTAGTGAAAATAGACGGGTCAAATCACACCGACGCGACGTGATGTCGGTGTAATTCGGCGCCGCAGGGCAATTAGAAATTTGCGCACTACGGTGTGTGGACTAATAGGCTTGTGTCTCTAGAACGAGTGAAGCAGAGTTTAACCACGCGGCGTGAGGAATGATGAAGCGCTTGCTGAATTATGAATATCGATTACTCTACCACAAAGTGCCGCTCGTGCGAGTTGCTCTTTGATGCGAGAAGTGAAATAGAAGTTTAATTTCCAAGCGCGCACGAGTTGCTGGATTATTAATACGCAAAGGCCCAAGTCCACTTCCCTCAATAGCTATAAGCTATAAGATCTCGTGCAATGTGCATTGCGGTGAGTGCTTAATTCGTTTGCATTCCACTTTCACTTACCAGCGGCCATTTTCCACGGTTCTTCCGTTTTCTTCTTCTTGTCCGATGATTTTTCCGACACTTCCAATCCTCGGTAGTGATTTCCTTTCTTTGAACCTGCTTTTACTCTCAACCGAGCACTTTCGCACCTAATTGGCCCACCGACGGCGACTCGATGACGTGCAAAGCGCTCTTCTTCGATCTGTCGTCCCTCTGCGCGAGGGATGCGTCATCTTTTCTCCATCCGCTATCGCTCTTAAGGTCCCTATGCCGGATATCACGTTTCTCGATCATCGATATACGTCTCGTTAAACTGAAATGGCAATTTTTGCTTGACACGTGCGTCGCTCCTTTTAGAAAGATGTGACGAATCGTCTGAAGACGCCAAAAGGTACATATACATTTTGTATAGATAAAGAACTAATTGTCTGATAATGGTATCGTGTCGAGGCATACCAAATTGGTCTGCCTCAAATATGTTTTTGACACACAATTAATATTTTTATCTTCCTCCGACATACACAAGTATAAATTCAAAGTTATTTAAAGAAAAAAAAATGATACGGATAAAGTTTTTTTATATAATAAATATTTACATACAAAATTTCATTTATATAATAAATGAGGAGATATTAAAAAAATGCGTTCTGAACACAGAGTAACTTATGAGTCTTTCAATACTGAACGTAGTGTTTTTTCTCGAGAATTCCTTTTCGAAAAAAACAATAAATTTAAATTTCGCACTTCTCGAGAAATTATTGTTATTTTTCGAGAATTAAAAAATTGTGTTCGGAATTACTACTGACACGAGAACTCAAAACTTGTAACGACTTTTCGATGCATTGTATATCATTAAACCTATTTTCACGCAAAATAAGCGCAATTTTTCCATTATAAATGATTTTATAACAAAAAAAAAAAAAGATCTGGACTGGCTAACGCAACATTAGATGTTCTCTGTTTCTTAAAAGGATACTTCAAACTACACAAATAATTTTTAGAAGAAAAAAAATAAATAAAATCTTTATTTTAATGATTTATAATTTATAAAAGAACAAAAATATTTTAATCTTTACGTAACAATTGTTAGTTTAAACCAAATAATTTGTCTTTAAAAATTTATTTATTTAAATGTATTTAAATTAATTTATAAAAAATTATTTTAGTACAAAATTATTTTATCTCTATATATTAAGTACATGATATACTTAATAGTATATAGTATATACTGTATATATATGTATATATGTATACTGTATATTTCTATATAATTTATATATGTATAAATATTACATATGTATTAATATAAAATATAAAAATGTAATTAATTGTAAGAGTTAAATCATGTTTTCTTTTATTATACACAATTTTTCGAGATTTCTCAAGATTTCTCGAGAAATTTTGAGATATTGAAATTGTATTTCTCTATCTCAAGAAATAAAAAATGTCGAGAAATCAGAAACACTAACTGAACACTACGCTATTTCTAAGTAAAAAAATGAAATTTTGGACAAAACGCATTTTGAAAGTCTGCTCCTCAAATCGATTGTCGATTTTTGGTGGATTATAAAAGCTATAGTCTGTTGACAACAATTTATCTTTTCTGGACTTACACTTATTAACAGACATAACGGAATGGAATTAAGTGTGGAATATAAGTAAGTTAAGGGATATACGCGCGAGAAGTGATTATCCTTCGCAATTCGATATTTCACAAAAAAGAAGAGTCCACTGACCTGTCAAGGATGTCACGCGAAATATTATCGCCTCGACGAGCGCGTTTGGAATAAAATTATGTGAAATTCCGAGGCTAGATTCCGACTTAATGAAGATGTGTAACGCGGCATGAAATTATTTGTGAGTGAATTGTTAATCGAATCAATTCACCGACGCGGACAGCAGGCTCGGACGTTTTTCAATTTCGAGATTAACCCTTACATGACGAATGAGTTTTCAGTGACGAACAAGATTACTTCGAAATATTTACCGCGTTTATCTTTGCTATTTAAATAAGCGTTATTATAGTATTTACTTTTTATTATAGTTATTCACTTTGGGACTAATAATTGAAATGCGAAAAAGTTAAAATTTGTGCAATATTCCTTATTAAGCTGTACTTAATAATTTCTGCAACGGGTAGATAACTTTTCCTGCATAAAATAATGGATAGGACTCGTATTACGAGTGTTGATAATAAAGTGATTTATTGCTTAAATTTATTCGTATTTATGATGTTTACTTCAAGTTCTCATGTGTAATTAATCCTGGCGGACATAAATCAAGAAGTTTGTATAGTCGGACGTTCACGAGACGGATCGTTGACAGTTAAGGATACTCTAAATTAGACTTGCACAGGTATACATGCTTCCTGATGCTTAAGAAAGTTATACAAGAAAAATAAGCAAAGCGTGACAAGAATATCAAATATCTTTGAAAAATTGGCAGAATACGACAAGAACACCAAATTAACTTTCAAGATTTTTTAAATTTGTGTTTTATTAAGAAATTTTCAAAGACATTTGATATTCTTGTCACGTTTTGCTTATTTTTTCATATACATATATAATTTTCTTAAGCATTAGGAAGCATGCATACCTGTATACGTCTAATTTAAATGAATTTTATGAATATTACATAATGATAATGAAAAATAAAATGTAATAATCAATTTATTTTACATTCTCACAAAATTAATGAAAAATTAATTTCTGATTATAAAATAATTTAAATAATAAAATAAGCGATATTTGCGGCGATAAAATCTATGTAATCGTTACATAATATTTGTTGTAAGTTAAAAATATTTATAAAATGATTAAGAATCAAAAGTATTTAATCTACGCAAACATTCGCATTTGATCGCGGCAATTACTCATAGAAACTAAGTGTTTAATTAGCGGTGAATCAAAGATCGATGAGCACCACCGACTCTTAATTATCTTTCGTTCTTCCCGCGAAATGGAAGTTCGAATTATCTGGACTGAAAATCGTACACGTGCATACTGTTCGTATCCTCCTCTCTCGCGTAATATCTTAAAAGTTTATCCCTCCAGGCTTACTGAGATCCTTTGAGGAGAATTCTAATAAACCTGTGGATAATGTTGGCTTAACGCATCTTCGAGATCTTCCAGTTAATAATACATTGTTCTTTGTCGCGGTTGCCGTAGGCGTACATGACTTGGAGAACGCTCTTTCCATGAATTGTCATGAAATAAACATAAGTGTGTGTTGCTGTTTCTAAAGATTCAGGAGCTTTGATCGATCAAAACAATAAGCGAAACTTCTGGAGAGAGATTATTCGTGAATGTTACGCCGCGTCATCTATTTATATAAATTTGTTATTGTTGCTTTAATATTAATAATTAGGAGAGACTGGGGCTCGTTGGCATAAGAGGCAAATTGTCATTACGTTACGTTTATGTATTTAGGATGAAGGTAACATTGGAAAAGCTACTGCAAAATATTTCTTTTACAACATAGGTACTTCTCTCCCTAAGTTTTATTTAAATTAAACAAGTATTATAATCGAAAAAGAAAAAGTCTGATTCAAGAGCAGGCAAGTAAATTTTTGAGCATTTTAGAATTTCGTATTAATAACTTTTCAAAATGTGATAAAGCATTATTAAAATTTTAATTATTGTGTCTCCTATTAAATTAATTATATTCAAGAATTTATATGGATGTCATTGTGTGTGTGTGTGCATGTGTGTGTACATATACATATATGTATACATATATAAATGAAAATTTATTGCGGATGGAGTTGATATGCTTAGCGGTTTTAATAATGTAAAATACAGTTAAATTCGTGTTTTCGTGAAAATCGCGTTTTATTAATGTCGCGAATATGAAAATGTTATTGCGCGTGATTTTATGTCGAGGGATATCTTATAACGGGATTAAATTTCGCGATATTGTTTCAGATTTTGCTATCCTTAAATATGCATTCCGAATAAATGTTGCTTACACAGCAGTTATAAAATGTTGCAAGAAAGTAGAATATATTTATAATCATGGATTATTTTTAGTAATTTAAAATCCAACTTTATTTAAGAAAAGATTAAATACTTTTATACCTCTTTTGGTTATAAATTTAACATAAAATTTTTATTTTTGTATCTGTATTTTTAGATATACGTATCAGAATAAAATTGTAGTTCCTTCAATCTACAACATCTTATTATTAGACGAAAGTAGGCATTTCTTAAAAATATTAAAGAATTAATAAGTAATTTTCGAGATTTTAGCAAATTAAGATTTTCAGATAAAACTTTAATATTCACTTCATTGTAAAACAGATTCTAAAAATTGTAAGTTTTAACACATTAGCATATTTAATTAAATAGTGCTATTTTTTGTACTCACGCGCATTTTTGAATTGATTTGCATATTAGATTTGATACATAATTATACCGGAACAATTATTCCATTCTATTGTAACACACGAGTTATTATCAAGGATCATTTGTTATTCTGACTAATTGGCGGCATGCGTTATACCTATCGATTATGTATCAAATGGTTTGTGCGGAAATTTGAATTATGATAGTACAGTTCATAATTATCGACTTATATATAGCCACGTTGTACTTAGCTATAGAATAAATAGCTCAATTGATTATTTCAATAAATTATAAAATAAAATAGAAATAACAATTGTTGAAAATGAAATTGTTTTGTTTCGAAAATTTTCGCAATAATTCTAATTGCTAGGCCAATTCTATAAATTTTGTGGTTATAGAGTGAAATGATAATTACGCATGTACATGAATTTTCTTAGATAGATGTCACCAGTATGAGAATTAGGGCGAGAGAGAGAGAGAGAGAGAGAGAGAGAAGTGATTAACTGCCTCGACTTTATATATTTTCCGCGCCCTGTGGCAGAGTGCAGAGGTTTATAACAAGGTTTATAAACGTTCGTTTCTCGTCTGCAGCATATTATTTTATAGCTCGTGCAATTTCCTTCGCGACACAAAGTTTATATAAGTATTATATTATTTCAATATTTAGAAGAAAGTTTTATCGCCTGCAGACACACATGTATATACACGCAACATACAGAAATGAGTTGTCGCGAAATTTCTATCACCTTGAAGCTGTTCGACTTATTTCTATGGTCGTTAATAAATATTGGAAAGTTGACTTCTTTATTGCAAGCTTTTCTCGCTTTAGAAAGCTTTTATAGAAATTCATTACTTCGCGACTTTGTTATGGAATATTTCATTAACACATTGTCAATATTTTTGCGTGATCTTTTAAAAGTTTTGAATATAACGTAAAATGATAAAAACAATTGAAATACGATAATTTTGCCATATTTTTCACTTTTTTCCTTTTATATAGACGATATATATATAAAATATTGTGTACAATCTCTCGAGATTAAAATATATATATATATATGATATAAATATTATAAATAAATCTTAAAATGTTGTTGAAAATTCGATATAATTGATCTTAAGAGGATCCTAAAGCCGTCTGTATTACCGTCTGTATTTCTAAATCATATAATTTTTATATACCAAATTTTTTCTTTTTCACAGATTCGAAAATCTTTTTCCAAGATTAAAGTATACGCATCAATACGTGTTTGTGAGGTGGAGTTTATGCTAAGAATGACCAAAAATTTCTAAATTGATATATTTCTTATTGTAACATGGCATCTCAAGCTGTCAAGTCGTGACAACATTTGCTTGGTACGAAAGTTTTGCAACCTGTACTTACGAAATAGTAATCCACAAACACATAGTTTGCATGAACAAATAACGTCGAGTTCTTAGAATTAGACTTAGACGTTTTATCGCGACGAATTTTTACTTCACTTTACTTTACTTTACTTTTTACTTTACTTTATTGCAATGCATAAAATTTACACATAACAAATGGCAAGACGTCAGTAGAACTGCTGTTACAAGTCAGCCAGTAAGACGATTAGACAAGGTATTACATTTGATATAAAAGAAACACGAGCTCGTAAAAATAAACAAAATAAACAAAAAATAAACATATTTGAGAATTATTAACCATAACAAGAACATTTGCATTACATTTACCTTTACATTTTTAATGTAAAGTCGCGAGAGATGCAATGAAATCCGCGGCGGAAGAACGAAAAGAAGTCTGAGAAGGAGAGTCTTTAACGAAAGGTGGGAGCATGTTGAAGTATTTAACAGAAATATAGGAAAAGGCTGCACGGAATTTGGCAGAGCGATGAGAGGGAACGAATAGAAGATTGTGAAAGCGGGTGTCAGGGGGGTTAGAGGAGGAGTGAAGTTCGGAATTAAAATGCAGGAGATGACGCAGGTAAGGAGGGGTACCGGATCTGAGGAGACAGAACGTAAGACAACATAAATGAAGGACGAAGCGTTGCCGGATTTTAAGCCATCCGGAGCTAACGTACAGAGGAGTAATATGATCAAATTTACGAACACAATATGCGAAACGAAGATAGGAATTTTGGATACGTTGAATATTAAGCAATTGCTGATTAAGAGCAGGAATATATACCATGTCGACGTAGTCGAATAAGGAGATAACCAGCAATTGAGAGACATGAAGTTTTTGCGACGTAGAGAGAATATGGCGAAAGGGATAGAGGAGACGAAGACGAGCATAAGCAGCTTAGTGATCACATGCGACTCGAAAGATCAAGATGAGTCCAAATGAACATCAAGAACTTTAATAGAGGAGGAACAAGGAATTGGAATAGAGTTTATATTGATATTGAATTTGTTATACGAAAATTGACACGAACGTGTATCATAGGTTGCGTGAGATATTGGTAGTATATAAAGACATGTCGATACGTTGAAAAACAGCGACATCCAGTGACTTTGTCAGAGTTCGAGCTTCGCTTTAGGATCCCCTTAAAAAGAAACCCCGTTTTTTTTAGTAATAAATTAATACTCTAATTCTCACAAACTGTCTTTGCAAAATCTTTTGATCTTGCAACTTAAAACTTTTCTCTTTTTTCTAGAATCTGTATAAAAGATCATATGAGAAACTTTTTTAATATGCTTGGGTGTCAGCTGGTCATTGTCTGCTAAATCGAATTTTCGTCAGAGAGATTTTGCAGAGTATGACCGGAGGGCTAAATCCCCGGAGGGAATAACTATAGATGACGACGAGCTGAGTTTCATATCTTCGTTGATCTGACGAAGTACGGTTTTCCTTCATTATCGTCTTTAATCGATTTATTCTCTCGTTGCCCATTTATCACAATTATCATCGTCTTCTGTCGACGCGTGTTTATCGCGAATTGTCATATCAACGATTCATATCATTAACATTTTGCAACACAGCAATACTAGCCGATCAACGTAGAGATTGACGGTATCGCTATTTGTCGATGAGTAATTCATTTCCATGGTAAATAGAGGAGATCATTCTCATTGCTTTGTATTTAGATACGTACGTAATACACATATGTAACATCGAAATTAATAGTCGAATTTATTGAAAATACATGACACAAATTGATTATCTTCTTCTGACCTTTATTACGACTAATTAAATTGTGTCAACATATGTATAACCAGAATTTTCCCTGCACTTACTATAATGAAAGAAAATAATGAAACTTGTGATTATGAAATATTAACCCAGAAAAGTTTAGTTTTGCAAAGTTCTACGCGCACTTTACGATAATTGCGTTAGACAGGAAATATTACGCAAAAAGCTATTATGTTACTTTTTAAACATTCCAGACCTTTTTATATTAGAATTAATTTATAAATTACGTCTGCAATTAAATCATGTGTTTTACATATTAGATTTTGATGAATGCTTGATAATGGAAACTGATTACGGAAGAGATTGACGGAAGCGATTCGAGTCCCTCGAATCAAACACTTCTTTGTAGTGCTTTCAGGTATCGAGGAGTGTTCGATCGCGCGTGTGCTTACGCATTTAACTATAGCACAGCTGACAGACTATATGATCATGTGCACCATCCACGTCCCACGCACTCGTTCGTATCCCATCAACGAGAAGTGATTCTCATTTCCCACAAGGCCGACGCTGATACGCACATGAGCTAATAGAATATTGATTTTATCGTAACATATAATCAACCCGTTTATAGCGGCTTGATGCATCGAATGACTTTCATTTACGACACGTCTAATTCCGAATTAAACAGCATCAATAATTATGAGAAAATGATGTTACATAAATGACAGCATATGCATATTTTAGATTTTCAAAAATTAAACTACATTATTGATATAATTACTGAAACATCAGAAACAGTTGCGTTACTAAAACAAGTTGAATGTAATTTAACGCAACATGAACTTCTTCTTCTTTTATTGGATCCTGCTTTTGTTGAAAATCCACAGTGCTACTTCACAACAAACGACGTTCTGGGGCTTAAATCCGACTCTTTTTTTCTCTCTCTCTCTTTTCTCTTCCTTTCTCTCTTTCCCTCAATTACCACTTTATTTACTATATAAATGTCATGTATATGCTGATATAAACATCGTAACAAACCTTGTTAGCTTGTTAGATCCTATATATTAATTTCTCTAATTCCTTTATATCCAGGAGCACATTTATCCTATTATATCCCAGAATAATCAACATCTTGCGGAGAAGAGTTACTTTAAATTAATGAAATGGGATTATTTTGAGACGACTTAGTCGTATTTCCGCAAATCTTATTTTATTTTATTAATTATATGTCTTATTTTTTAGTACAATGAAATTATTATAGATTAAATAATCCAATTCTTATGGTGTGTGTGTGTGTGTGTGTGTGTGTGTGTGTGTGTGTGTGTGTGAATATAGTTTTATCAACAAAAATTGCTAACTATTTTTATAAATAGTAGAAAATGCAATCTTTTGTTATTTAAGTGTAAAACCTTTACTACAAATAAATTGATGTCGAATTGTTTTTATTTGTAATATTTGGAAAATAAATTAATAAGATATTAAAATAAAATAGGAAATCATATTAAGCAAATTTTAAAAAAATTACAGAATTACAGTGATATTTATTTTTGAATGATAAACAATTGGTTATTTATTCCAACATAATTTTCAATGGAAAACAGGTACAAAATTGTAAAGTACCACTCTCTTTATCTTCGATGTAGATTTGTTCCATTACTATACTTTGATAAACAAAATTAACTTCTTTTTTTACAACTTTAATGATCCCGTAATTTCAGTACATATCAATTTGGCTTGAAATAAGATTCATCAAAAATTTATTTAAAGAATTCATTTAGCAGAAACACTTGTTTTTGGTTATTGTACCTATATATATGTATATAAAACATATGTAAAACATACTTCCTGTCGCTTTATGTCTACTAGTTGATTGATGCAAATAAGTGTTTATAACGAGTAGGAACAAAACATGCTGTTGTCCGATTGTTTTACATACAAGCTAACAAGGTGAGCTGCAATCTCAATGCGTATAGTATTGTTAGTAGTTTCGCATTATGTCGTAAACGGAGAGAAATTCCGGGTTGTTTTGCACACGGAATAGAATACTAGCGTGTGAAAAACGTTCTCGACATATTTCACGTTTCGTGAAACGACGCCCTTAATTTCAAAGATGAATCTTTTGTCGCGTCTGAATAGAAGGAGTATAGTGATGTCTCAATAATCACGAGATACTTCGCAATTATCGCAACTTTATCGATTGCGATTAAAAATTTCATGTTATACTTACAAATAATCGCAAGATCAGATCAGAATTTATTTTATTTAATTAACGTTCCATTTTCAAAAATTTGTAATAGTGTTGAAAAAAGTTTTCTGATATGAGAGAAATAGATTTGAATAAAGCAAATGCTTTTACAACAAATTAAAATCGTGTATTAAGGAAAACTCATAATTATGCTACCAACGTAAGGATTATCAATAAAATCGAGGTGTTTCTTTTTTTATCCTTCGTATTGTTACTCAAGATTACACTCCGGCGCACTTCCTTGATTGAAATAAAGCGCACTTTAGTGGTGAGAAAGTTTAACGTGTATCAAAAAGTTTCGCTCGAGATTTAAATTATGGAACGAAATCTATATGTAATTAAACAGAATTAATTATAAGATCTAAGAATATGCCTTCGTGTTTGATTATTTAATAAAATTATTGAAAATTTATCTTTGATGTAAAATTTAATAATTTTTTTAAGATTAACTATTTTGCAATATTTATAAATTTATTTTGTGCAAAGAAATACTTATTTGAGAAGAGACCAATACATCGTAATAATATAACGATTTTATAGTTTAGTAATTGGATGTAATAGTTTATAGTGATCTCTATTATATATATATGTGTATACATGTTGTGTAATTCATTGATTGCTCGGAAATTAAATTGCATAGGAAACATCCAATACGCTCGCAAATTATATCTTACTGTTAATTAATCCGTTTATCATTATTACAGTTATTATGTTGCTATTCTCTTCATTTACGTTTAATTGCCGCGTCTACAAGCATCGTTTATATCGATTTATTTCACTCTTTGATTACAATTCGCTATTTCGCTTTTTCTCAGCTTTGCTTCTTCTTAAGGTGGTAGTATCGCATAGGAGCGGCTTGTGGGCGGGGAGGCAATTGTCCGAGGCGCCGGCGCACTGTTCGATGGTGAAAAAATTACTGTTCAAAAATTGCTGCAGATCACAATTTTTGAACAATTTTTATTTTCTCACAATAATTTTTATTTCCCCACACTGTGCGCCGGTATTTAAGAATGAGTTGATAAGCGGATATTTTAATGGATATTAGTGAAGTAGTAAAGCAACTTTCAAAGGTTTTATAATTAACATTTGCCTGCTTACCCTTCATTTTCTTCGATTTAGGAGATTCGTATTATATTTATCTATAGTCCTTCAGTTTTTGAGCGAATTTCTAAACACCGTTTTTGCACTATAATTGAAAATATGTTGTCGTTCCTTGTCTGACACAGGGAACTCCTTGTTTAGTACATGTTAAAAGTACTAATTTCAAATGCAATTCTCTTTTGAACATGCCTGGTTACCCCCTCCCTCCCCCGAAAATGATACGTATGTATAAAGAATATCATTATCTTCAAACAGTAAAAGCTTCAAACAAATCTTGAGAAAAGTCATTTTGCGATACAACCACCTTAATACTCGCTATAATACTTTCCTCACGCGCTTGCTTGAGAATCGATTCTTCAATTCTTCGGCACACGAGAGTAGAATTCTTTTCACCGTAGGAAAGTTAAACTTCGCTTAACTTAACTCGACATCCTGGTCATGCCCGTTTTATCCCGCAAGTGAAGACGTAGCAAGTCGGTCGGTTAAACCCCCTCGAAACTGTGCTAAAGGGATTCCTTCGTCCATTTTTACGAGCATCTCACATCTATGCGAGGGCAGAAGAAAATCGCGTTATGAGCGTGATGGATTACGCTCTTTTGCCTTTCTTCGCATGAGCGCGTTTATTAGCTAGTGTGTCAGCGCTTTTTCACATCGACAGGAAACAGCTTCCGGTACTACCAATCCCGAATTTACAGTGCCGCGAAATTAGACAGATACATCATACTTCAGCTTGAGCATTCAGGAATAACCCATCAATCGATGTAGTAATTAACATTTTTACTTCAAAGTTATTCCCGAACGTTAAGGAAACGGTGTATTTCTATATCTTCTCCTTTATATTTATCATTTGGTAATACAATGATGTGTCCTATGATAATCTTTTATATTATTTTTAAATTTTACAATATTTTTAGGTTAAAAATTACTGATGCTAAAAAATTTAGAAATAATTTAATTCCTTATTTAAGAAATTACAATTAATATTTCAGCCAGAATACATCTAATGTTGAAAATATTATTTTATCTTACCTATCAGTAACTAAATTATTTTTATAAATAATTAATTTATAAATAATTAAGAATAACCCACAAGTGTTTTTCACACATGCGGATTTAAGGGCAGTACTGTAGTAGCCATGAGTTGAACAGATTATTTGGAAAAAATGGAATCAATGCTATCAGATTCTGACACGTACGTACACAATTGTTAAATGTGTAATCCGATAAATGGTGTTATATTGGAATTAAAGAAGGTGTTAATAAGATGGAAGCAACATGAATTTATTACTGAATCCGAATAAATTAATTTCTTTAAATTAAATTTTATGTTGTGTATATGGATGTCCTAAAATACACAAAATAGGAAATCTACTACGTATTATTTCTTCAATAGATAGTCCGTTACATAATTTAGCGTTATATTTACACAAAATAGATAAAGGTCGCCGATATCGACATATCACTTTGTTTTTAGACATTTTTTAAATAAAAGTTAAAAATAAAACTAAATACATAAATACAAATTAAAAAGTGTCTTCTATCACACACAGATAATATAAGTAGTTTTTATAATACTGTTTGTAATTCAACAATAATTAATTTTCTTCTTAAGATAAATAAAAATGAGCGTCTGACAAAATGGGCTCCAAAACTGACATAGTAGATATCAAATAGTGTTACTATGAGTAATATTATATATTCTTACTCTTTTTCTTTTATAGAAATTGCATATAAAGGTATAAATAAACTACAGAAATTCATCCGCGTTCAAAAAGACGAGCTCCTTATTCTGTCTCATTTCAATGTATATAGAATAAATTGCAAAGACTGTAACGCATCATATATGGGACAAACAGGAAGAATCTTAAAAGCGCGTATTAAAGAACACAGAAACCACATCAATTGAAACACGATACAATAATCAGTTATTACTGCACATAGCCTTGAATTCTAACATGATTCTGATTGAGAGAATATAAATATTTTAAATGAAGAAGAGTTTTTACATAAAAGGTTGACGTCTGAAATGATTTTTATAAAAAAACAAATAAATGGTTTGAACATTAAAAATGACACGGAACCTCTTGACTCTATAGAGATCTGTTCGACTTGCTTACACTTTTTACACTCAGCATCTTCGCTTTCTCTATTTTCAGCGCCAAATATATATCATCTCATTTTAAGTGTAAAAAGTGTAAAAAAGTGTAAGTAAGTCGAATAGATCATATACATTCCAACTTATTTATAAGAACTTGATGCTTCCTTCTCCTTACCATCTTTGTCAATGTTTATATATACTTTATTGCATTTGTCATATGAGAGCGAAAGATAGAACTGACACATTTACTGAGCGACTTGTCTTTGCGTTTAGCATGTAAGTTTTATTGTTGATTATTTATTATAGACGTTTGTTTAATTCGAATAGAATAATTTTTCTTAGTTAATTTGGAAATTATAATGAAAATACACTCGAACATTACAATTTTCTCATGTCTATATTTCACAAGACATCGCTATATGTCGCAGAATTCGTTTCCTTAATTTTTTTGTTTTAATTGTGACTAAATTAATTAATTGTATTCTTATTTTCTAATGAATGTTTGCGATATTGAGAAGGATCCGCTATATGAAAAAACGTCTATTAATGTATTGATTGAATAAATTCATTACACGTGTACATCTTGTTCGGTTTTTGTAGGCATTATTACTCTTTGATTATTTCTAAATTATTACAGATTTATGTAAAAAGAATTTTCTATAAATATTTTATTTAAACATGTTTATTCAAGAATTCTCGAATTATTTTGGAAATGACGTGTATTTATAAAAAAAAAGGTTCTTAGAGAAAATTCAACTTACCTACATGTTGTTTTAATATTAATCTTAATAATAAATAAATATAAGTAATACCGACTCCTTAATAATCAAAATAATAAGAAAAAGGGCATACATGTTGGACGTGGAAATTGATGTACACTGGCCGACAGAAATGCTTTTACACATCCAAGATGGATGTGTTTTGGAACATAGTTGAAACACATACAACTTGTATGCGTTTTGACAGTGTTCCGAAACTCATCTATCTTGAATGTGTAAAAGCATTTCTGTCGGCCAGTGTATAAATATAAATTAAAAATCAATTTAATATTTAATATAAAGTATTAGTGTGCTTAACAAAATTTTCACGTACTCTAAAAAATAATAAATAAATAATTATTAATGCAAACAATTTCTGTATTTAAATCATGTTTTTGCAGAGATCGATATTTTAATTAAAGTTGACGGTTGTTATATTTCTCATATTTAGAAAATTGAATATACATTTAATAAAATTCACTTTGCACTCATATTTGCAGTCATATTACCTATTTATATAACAAATAAAAAGCGAATATGAAACATTAGATGGCGTGTATTTCGACATAAAATAATGTAGCAATATAATCATTTGTATTCATTGACATACATGTATCAATAAATGTCAAATAAATTCCACGAACGCTCTAAACTTCAATCACATCGACATTTTGCGAAAATATCTTTAGAATATCTTTGAAACATTTCTTTTCGGAGACACTTTCATAAGTTTAAAACATTGATTAATACTGATGATCATAATTCGTTCTTTCATTCGGAGAAACAAAAATTTCTTATATTTAGTTAATGAGAATTTGACGATAAGACGAGCAATTCGTCTTTCCCATGTGCTTCCTTGTCGAAAGTTGTCGAGAAGATAAACAGTAGAGTAGACCTGCATAATTTAAAAAATGTAGAATGAAAAGAAATATGACCATTTAATTACGTCGAAGTAATAGTTGCTAAAATTTTATTTTTTAGGTTGAGTGAAATAAAATCTAAAAGCTCGTATCGATACAAATTTAAAAGCGTACGTGACGTAAATCGCACGTGTGTTATTTTCAATCGTCGCGTGTGTAATATTGGCCAGTAAATATTGCCCTATACTTGAAACTTCGGACAATGCGCCCGTAGATTAACTCGATGTGATTTCGAAATTCAATCTCGCAAGATACTTTCATTGCTAATACATTGAATCGTATGGCTCCTTTTGCCTATAAATCAATTGTCTACAATTGCTTATAAGCACTTTTGCGCACAAATATAAAATTAAGGTTAAATTGCACAAGAAAATAATTTGTACTTTTAAAGCAGAGAATTTGTGTTTTAAAACAAAGAGAATTTGTGTTTTTTTTAAATCGAGAACAGTACATGTAGGCAATTGAGCTATAGGCAATAATTTTTGTGCACAAATGAACTACCGGCAAAAGTGACGTAAGCAAATGATGCTGTAGGCAGAATAGACAGTCGATTTATAGGCATGGGGATCCTCTCAAATCGTACGACATGGAAAAAATCTGCGTGTAGGTCGGCGTGTAGTTTTACCGAAGATAAATTTATTACTCGTAATACGATTCGAATAATATATTTATTTAAAGTATATTATTTTTGCTAGAATAAAAAATTGAAGGATGTGGTCACATCTCAAAACTTTACTAAAAAATTTCGTATATTTCATTTCATTATTACATTTGAATATCTGTGTAAAATTTGAGTACACTTTATTATGATTTAAAAATTATTTAATTTTTTTGTTTTAATCCGTATATGTAAAATCGTATTTTGTAATACTTATTTTGTAAATTTGACTAAGAAGTAACATTAAAAATTAAATCAAATTTTATATATTAGTGATCAAACAATAATAAATATTTATGGAGCCAAATAAAAGTTTGTACTTGTTTAAAAGTTACTGATCGAAAATGCAGAAAATTATGTTCACTTTACTGCATTTAATATTATAAGCCAAATTATACTTATTTTGTTTTTTGCAATTGGTTTCAGGGAGTATTTACGGGTTAATATCACCAAAATTTTTGAATGATATTAGCTTATTTTGGTTGATTATTGATACTTTTAGTTGATATTATATAATTAAACATTCGTAAAAGATAGCAGATTATTTTTATTTATCTATAATATCTTGTCATGACGGCAAAGATAACGGAAGCTATCACATAAAATTAATATTGGTGCAACATAAATTTTAAAAGCTTCATAACAATATCATTTAGAAAATGCGACTCGTTTTTCGATAACACTGCTTTGTAGCACGCAAAAACGCGTTATAAGCGAATGTACAGAAGATTGAATAAAAATTGTGAACGAATCGATATGTTCACGCGGACAGATGTTTCTGTGAGACAAGAGAAACGTAAAACACAATCAAATATAAATATTCAACGAAACCGTGCATTCCGCACGATAAAAAAAGATATCTTCTTTTTTAAAATTATAATTCTAATTTGTTATTCTCTCTAACGCCAAGAAACGCGAAGATAAAAATTCACTGACGTCAACGTGTCGACGAAAGTATTACAAAAACTGAAACTCTCCCATAATTTCTGATAATCGTCTCGTGGCATATCGAATCGCACGTCCCGGTGGCGAATGCTTTAAAGCCGACATTGATCGATACAATTGGGAGTATCGGAAAAACGAATCCGCGGATTTTGTATGCTAGTCCGTATTTACTCCATGCAACAACGGTACCTTCGTCTCTAATGCAGACCGGATTATGGTCGCGGTGCAACGAGGCGCAAAACTGCGTCGACAAGAGTACAAAACTACCCTGTTGTCGCGTAAGAAGATGTATCGAGAGAAATATCGAGTCGTTAATGCCGGTAGCTTTGTCATTGTACTACTGTATCGCGAAATCCGAGCCGAGCAAATGTATACATAGATTATTTTCTATCACTTTCTCTCTTTCTTCCTCTGTTTGTGTTAGCAATTGTATTTTTTTTTTCAATCCTGCATCAGCCTTAATGTGCAACGATTTTCATCTCCTTTATGCAAAGTAAGTCATCCGATTTCCCGGTTTGAAACTTCTATAATTTTTATTATAAACGAAACGTTTCTTACAGATATTTATGAATTTTAAGACACATCTGTAATATTATTTTATTAATATTATTTAGAGTACACATCACTTTCGAAATTATATATCAAAGCGTACTAAATTATAAAAGTTATTAAAATTATTTCAGGACAATATATTATTAAGTGATTTTTTCGATATATATAAAAAGTCTAAAACAATACGTAGTTCGTAAACTTTAACTTGCTGATTTTGTTAACTTAATATAGCAAAATAAAACCTTTTATTTTAAATAGACAAAATCAGCAAGTTAAAATTTACAAACTACGTATTGTTCTTAGATTTCTTCGTTATAGCGATTGAATATTCAGATATTCTATTGTGCTCGGTTGCAGAGCATTACTCATGGTTTGAGAAATACTATTACGTTATTATAGTAGGACGTAAAGTTAGTCTATAAGCAAAAAAGAGAGCAGTAACGTTTCCCTTGCGAGCGTTCACGGTGATCATTAAAAGAACGGGAGGACGTTGCTTTTTATCTCTCTTCCACGGCGGAAGGGCCGTTTCGGAAATTCTTGGGCGAATGAAGTTTTTCTTATGATATTTTTTTGCTAGATAATGGCGATGAAAAAGACGCGATCAGGAAGTCTTCATTCGGTCTCAGTAAAAATTCTTGACTTACGGCATCTAAACAGCTTATATTTAAAAAAATGCAAGTTATCTTCCTTTTTCTTATAAATTTTTTCGTTATTTTTAATTCTTTTTTTAAAAGATAAACAAGGATATATGTATATAATATATACAATATATATATATATATTTATACATAATATTTTTATAATGATATAATGCTGTTTATATTGCCTACTTTTGTCAAAAGTTGACTTACATCTCTTTCAGAATAATATCGGAAAAATTAAAATGGAATTATATTCCTCTCTTAACTTTTAAGCACATCTAATTTTTTAATCTGATAACCAAATCTTCTATTAAAATATAAATAGCTAGAAAATAAAATGTAAATTGAAATTTTATTCTTAATGCATTTAAAAAGCTCGACATAGTGAAACAATTTTATTTTTGAAGTATGTAAATAATTAAAAAATTACTTTTTTATCTCAAAGAAGTCAATTTTAAATTGGACAAAAAATTTGGCGGAAGAGGATAAAATTTTTTCTATTAGACAATTTTATCAATGAGAAAAGTAAGAATGGAACCAACGGGCCTCAGATTGAATAATTTTAGACGATATGAAGAGACACTCAACGCTCACGGACATGCATAGGATCGATATGTTCGCAGCCAATGTAATTGGTTTTACATCTTGCAAATAGCCCATCCTTATTGTAATGTACAAAGTGCTACAAACTACGTCGATGTTGCAATATTCAGAAGCTACAAACGCCCAAGGGAGGAATAGTCCAACGCTAAACGACGGAAACTGTCCAACCATGATTCTCGCGTTTACTTTTTAATATTCGCTGTCTACGAATAATTCTCACCTTGACAGTGTTATTGTCTTTTAGTGGCACTTATATTCACATATGATCTGTGTAGAACTTTTTACTCATATTCGAAAAATGATGTTTAATCTTAACCAAAAGTACGTACAATTGCTTATCCGTTGATTCATATAATTTTTAAATTAGAATTTGTTCTAAAATGATTTCACTATTGATAAAATTAATGTATGAAATATTTTTCGATTTAATTTTGTATGCAGCATGTATAATTTAAAACAAAAATGAAATTTCAAAATAAATTTAAATGTGAATTTATGTTATATAGTAAAATCATATCAGGAAATTATACAACGGTCTAATAAACACCTAATTAAAATTTCTTAAATGCGATAGACTAATTAAATCTTTTTTTATTTCCAGTCTAATTTAATCCAGTATTGTGTATGTTAACACATGTGTCGCGTGCAGTTTACCCAAGTAACGATTGTAATAAAACGCGATGGTTTTTAGAACGGACATGCATGCGAATGCAAGCTAATGTCAAAATGCTTTGTAAAACAGATCGCCAGTAATTACTAATTGCATAAACAGTTAGTATTACAGATTTCGTTTTGCGCAAAAGAAATAAGCTGTTACGTAAACAGTCACCTGTCCATTGGATAATTTATGACGCAAACGGACAAAAAGCATATATTTTATACATGCTGCAGACAGCAGTTGCTAATTGTTACGGAGTGAAATTCATTCTATCGCGAGAATGTATTTACGGGTGTATAAACAGCGTTTTATTAAAAAATTATCTCTCGGAAATATGTTTTTAACTCGATATCGCGTAGTTGCATGCATGTATAATTACACCCACAATTAAGAAGAAATTCAATTATAGAGAAATTCAAAAGAAATATCGTTCGAAAGAAAATATGAATAGGAGTTGTCTGTTAGGATACGACTAATTAAATTTTTTCCTCCAATACATATTTTCTTTTTACTTTGATATTCTTGAAAGTTCTCATTATTTTACGAGCATCAACAATAAATTTTTATCGAATGGATAACATGTCCTGTTTTTATTTCAACTGAATCCTTAATATCCGTTTTTTTTTAATCTAACTAACACAGACCCAAAAGAGAAATCGAAGATATCCAATGATATAATTAATCACGTCTGATTGCCTTTTCTTTGCGCCGTTCTTTCTCGTTTTTCTTTCTTTATCGTAAGATAAATAATCTGACGATGACTAGAGTTTATCTAAGATTAGCGAAGAAATAAGATTTTGCTCATGTTTCCGAGATTTAATTTACCAAACCTTAATTTTAGCGTTAAATGATCATTAATACCTTGAAATTGATGCAATTGCCATTTTTCTTTATATACGTTATATATGTCTTTTGCGGATTATATTGTGTGAAAGAATATACTCTAGGTTTAAAGTATCATATAGTCCTACATTTTATGTTCGTCTTAAAACCTCTTGTGTTCGCGCCGTGATTCTCCTACATGAGAGAAGCCTTAAAAAGTTTAATTTTGTAGCATAAATATACAAGAGTGTTGCACTAAAGAAGAGAAAAAGAAATTAAACGACTCCTCGAATTCTATAAAACATTGCAGGAAATTAATATCGCATTTAATTCTATGATAAGTACAAAGTATTTTTGCTTATAGAAATTTGGCAGTGATTTATACTGGAAAAATATTAACGAGAATATAGCAATTAAAGAGAAACTAATTAAAATGAGTGAAGTATCTATCGTGCATTGATCTGACTAATGGAAAAAGTTCAGATAAAAAAGTTAATCGATATTTTTTATTAATGCTAAAAGCGCATAAAATCTGAAGAGGCATCTTTGTAACCCAAAAGTTACTAGTAAAATAAATTTCGTCGTAAAGTGATGAATAGCGAATTACAATTTAATTCTCTTAAAATAAGGAAGTAGAGAATAAAATTTAATAAGTACATAAAGAGAATCTCTATATATTACGGAAATATCTAAAAACATAATGTTTACAATCCATTTCGTGTTTACTACGACGAGCTACTTAAAAATCAATAAAATCCATAAAATTCAGTAAAATTACTATTAGACAAACGCAAACGGAATATTCAAGCCCGAGAATATTACTGAGAGAGGCAAAGTTCTTATTTCCTTCGTAAATAAAAATGAGATAACTGAAATATAATTCAATAAAAAGAAATTTAGTTTATGTTTAAAGTTCTACGGTGTGCATCTTGCGACTGAACGAACACAGATTTTAATATTAATGGAGTGGATTGGAAATAATACGTATGAGTAATCTGAGATCTTATGAAACAATGGTTTAATGGTGTGTGAATGACATGTGCATTTATTGCGGTTTGTTAACTTCAAAATGGTGAAATACAATGTCAAACTCAATATCGCGCTTTTGTATGATTTTACATTCTAGTTACATTCATCGTTCATTCCCGCCGATCTATTGTTTGATATTGTACATTCTACGTTTTCGAGTGGCTTTGTGATGGCATAAGTGACATAAAGTGTACAGACTCACGTTCAGATTTTAGGGAGGGTTAATATTTAGATAAGAGGAGAGAGCAAGCACAGCAGTCGTGAATCTATTTTAACTTGTCTTTGTTGGTCTAGCGGACAAGTAGAATAAGATAAAATCACCTAAGAGATAGGATATGAAAGATCCTAATATGAAAGATAACGGAATTTCTGCTAAACTAACAAGTGTATGTGATTGCTTCCATTATAAATTTACTATTTTTGAGGTGAAATTTATTTAATAGAAAATTTATTATTAGATCATGAGTGTAGTTGTTGCGGAAAAAATTTGTGAAATTGAATAATGTCAAATTTTATTGAGGTGAGTTTAAATCTTGTTTTTTATGTAATAAATAAATATTTGATAATGAAATTCTGCATGCAGTGATAGAGTAAAGTCGTATTAATAGAAAAATATGGGAAAAATATTTAATTTGCTTAATTGATTAAAAGATTAGGTTTAATGTGATCGCAAAATTGCAAGGGGCTCGTAATATGAGATACTCAGGATACTTAATTTCTGAAAATTAAGAAATTCAAGTTTTGTTTATTTTTTCTGACTGTTCTATTTTATAATAATTATACAAATCGGTATATTAATTGTAATTAATTCCTAGTCTCAGGATTATTGTGTTTTGAAATGACAATTAAAATCATCAACAAATTATAGAATTACCAAATATAATTAAGATTGAAGTTTGCTACGTTCCTATTTTTGTAAAATAGTTTATATACAAAGCTTTCTTTTATTTCTTCTCTTGATTTCCTGTTATAAGATATCGTCTTATATGAAGACAATCCTTATGACTTATATTAGGAATGCCTCTTTTTTTAATCAGTAAAATCGGCAATTTTAATAAAAATTTTCACATTCAACAAAGTACAACTATTATCGATTGGTAATTTTTGGTGATAAAACTTGAATATATTTTATATAAGTTTGGCGTAAAATAGTAGTTAAAGTTACAAATTAAATAAATTACGCCTTTAAAAAAGGTATCTTATATTAGGCACTTTCACCCTATACACACACACACACACACATACATACATATATATATATATATATATATAGTGTTTAATTACATTGCCGCTATCAACCCGATTTATCTTGACGCGTTAATATTTCTCTCACCGATATCCGGCATACTAATTAAGTACATCAATTCCATTTCAATTTCTTTGTTACACAGCATTTCGTTTATTAGTCATCATCATATTAATATTCGCGACGTGATTAATTAATGAATGGTTGCTATTCATAGTTCTCGTTGATCTTCTGATCGATCTAATTTCACGTGTTATACTATAATATATTATATGTAACTAGAATTATTAGTTTTTTATCATTCTCAAATAGCAATATTTTTTACATTGATAGAAGAAAAGTAATAGATATGTCATTATTTAATATTAAATGCACTGTTAGATATCAAAGCAGTAATGGCAAATTCAATTTGTCAGTTAAATAACACATTGTTATTTTTAACCTCTTGTGTGTCAAAATGTAAATCAATCCGTTTCTGTAGATAGTTTCAAAATAGATGCAACATATATATATATATATCTCTCTTTCTATATTAACTGTGTATACTTAGTAAATAATACACTAAATTTGAATCAAATTTAATTGAGCTAAATTTTTTTACTTTATTGTTTTAGTTAAATTAACGATATATTGAGTAGGAGCACGACTTATAAAAATGATTAGAAATAAAATTGAGGAGCAAACTTTGAAAATGCGTTTTGTTCAAAATTTCATTTTTTTAGTTAGAGATGGCGGAGTGTTCAGTATCGAACGACTCATATTATAAGTTACTCTGAGATGTTCAGAAAGCATTTTTTTATCGTTAATTTATAACATTGAAAAAACGTAGACATTTCGAAGTGTATTATGTTTTTTTTAACTAGAGACAAACATAATACATTTGTTTAACATTTTGATATATTGTTATTTTCTGCGTAGTTTTCTTGTGTGCGTAATTTCTTTCTTTCTCATTTTTTGAAAATTATAAATTTCGGACAAACACATTTTGAAAGTCTGCTGTTCAATTGTGGATATAATTTAACATTATGAATTTCAGTGTGTAACTCGCAGCAACTTTGTTGTCTGAGTGGAACGAAATGAGAATTCAATAGACAGTTATTATAGTATGGCAGTATATATAGTGTTCAAAGCAACACGCTCGGATGCTTTAAGCGTATCCCTTGCGCCCCGGACAAGCTCTAATTCGGACGAGCACTATAATCGAGTCTGATCAAAACCGGATCTCCTTTTATTCCCCGCTGACCCGGGCACAATCGACGCCGGTCCGAGGAAAACTTCTCCGGATCACATCAGAAACGCAGGACCGTGTTCACCGGACACGTTCCACTCCGTGCCGAAGTTTCCATTGCACGCTCGAAGCTCATCAGCGCCGTACCGAACTGTTTCGGTTGAAAGTTAGAAGCAACGGAGGTTGTTCCTTGTTTTCGTCGACGCGAACGGAAAAGACGAACATGGTTACCGATAGAAACTTATCCGCTCGTCTTTCTCTCAGCAAGATACTTGAGAACGAGAGGGCGAATTTGTACGGAATTAGTCCTCGCTTCGGTAAAACGTAACTTTATGTACGTTACTTTGCAGGAATTTACGGGATTTTCTATTACTCTCGCGGTTCACAGAGGTGCGAATTTCGATGAGAATTTATGGTTTCGCGCTCGAAGAGATGAAATTAAATCAATAAAATTTTAATTATACGATTTAGAGACGCTTCTATATTAAGTTGAAGCAAATTATAAGTACCCTTGATTACGTAGATTAGAATCTTGTCAGTTAATTTAAATTGAATTAAATCCTCTAACAAAACGTAGTTCTTGCCATATTCTTTTGCTAATAGCTAGTAATATATATGGTTGTTCTTTACTTTTAAGTGATTCGAAGAGAAAGGTAAACTTACCTGCCTATATATGTATACTTTGAAATTTAATTCAATTACTTAAAATGAAATTGCATTGCGAACTGATTTACTGTCTTTTGTATTCGCAAAAGGAGAAGGCAAACTCAATCGATAGGAACGAACGATAGATACGTGCACCTTTTTAGCCCCCCCCCCTCTCTCTCTCTCTCACTCTTTCTCACTCTTCTATGAGGACGAATTTATGCCGAAATTAGTCCTGGCAAAAAGCATGGCCCTATCGGCGCGTAATTTCCGAAACGGCGACACGACTGACATAATAAAGGGACGTGTCGTATGCAATACGAAAAAATGAATTAAATTAAGTTTGCCTCGTTAGACTCCATGCTTAATTGGATTCGCTAATTTTATGTGGAATAAAATCGAGTTGACAAATATTACGAAATCGGCGCTAGCTAACGAGTTTGCGGCTGCAGCTCGTATTCGTTTTGCCAGGATAATATTTCATTTGGACAGATATTAGTGTCATTAGTCATTTTAAATTTATGAACAGTTGATATTTAGAATATTTATAGATATTTTTTTCTCTTTTTGCTATAGACGCGCTATCTCGCAAACTAAATCGACCGTATTCAGAATTTAAATCAGAGTCTTCGTCTGTAAGTACAATGGAAAACTCAACTGTCGCCGTGATTTCGGCAAGTTATATACCGAAAGGAATAATTAAATAAAGCCGAATCCGCGACCCGGAAAGATAAACTCTCCTTTGGCTCAACAAATAGAACGACGAAAGCGTAACCCAAGATCAACGAAGGAAACTCTCCGAAATTATTTGCCGTGTATAGCGGCTATTCGTCCGCATTGCTCGACCATCCTGAGGTTTATCATACATTATAGAAAAATTCGCAAATATTTGTATGAAACATTAAGGATCAGAATTCTTACTTGAATCTAAAATGAAAATCGTTACACAAATTTTTTAAAGACTAATGTTGACTACCATTATTGCAACTTTGTTTTCTGCATTAAATGTCTTGTTAAAGATTAGTCTTTACAGGACGAGAAAGCGACTATATTTTGAAGCAAGGAATACAATGAAAAATAATGAATTATAACAAATCTTGTTTTAAGGAAAAACTGAGACTTTAGAAATGGGCCTCATTTTTTTTAAATTGATTTTATATACTCTCATAGAAGGGATTTTAAATATTCTTATAAAAGTATCTTTTATAACTATATAATGTATCAATTATTAAATATTTGCTTTATTGATGACAAACGTCATATCATATGCGTTATTAACATATTATTAATATGTTAATTACTGAATAAAAGTTGTTAAAACATTTCTTGAAAAACTATATTTAAGGGATGCCAGTCTTGAGGTTTGAAAAAATCAAAAATTATTTTTTGGTTTAAATTTATACCTATTTTATATTTTTACGAATAACTTTTCAATAGTTTTAAGCCGGTATCTCAACTGTATAATCTCGTTAGAGCCAATATCTTGCCTCACCTCTCTCCGCTGAAGCTATATATGAACGGCGCACAGTAGAGAAAAATGAGAAATCGTGTTTTTAAATTGTGTAGAGCCTTTAAATCTTAACTGATTTTAATGTTGTTTTTTTTTTTAAAAAAAGCATTGAAATCGATTAAAATTTGAAGGCTCTACAATTTTGAAACATAATTTTTCATTTTTCCTCACTGGGCAGCGTCGCGTAGCAAATCTCCACAGATAAAAGAGAACTTAAATTTCTAAAAAACAGATTTTGGCAGATAACTATTGACGTTGCCACTTGTAAAGTCTGGCACACGCATTGTAGATTAAAGGTACTATTCCGATTTATAATTTTATGAACAAAAAGTCAGTACTAAAAATTTTAAGTGTTTCCTTAAAACGAGGTTTTCAAAGGAGAGTTTTCGGTGCATACGATAATTTTGTCAATTCTTAATCGATTCACTTGAAATTTGCACAGATCACTCTCAGATGTTTAATCTAGAGAAGTAGGACCTAAAAAAACCTTTTTAAAAAAAGAAAAAACATACGCCAAGTGCATTTCGAGCAAAACCATGCAGGTCTGTATAATTAATAGTCAGTGATCGAATAGGATTCAATCATTATCTAGTATCAAATTGATACTGTATAGTGTCAAATATAACTATTGTTTTAGTAACTATTGTTTTAGTAAAATAACGATATAATTGAGTAGGAACAGTGGCACTCACATTAGGTTAAATTTGACACTGTAGATTTAATAGTATGCTGTTGCCTTGGAGCTTCGATTGAAGCCTCTATTTATTGAAGAGCGCTATTTCGTATCAATGGACTTCGTAAAGCGATCGTGTCTTTATGTTTATCGTTCTTGTTCTTTGGAAACTCGATTCCATCTGAACCGTAACGGGTTTTTACGAGAACAAATGAAACGAAGGTGTCAAAGCTTGCTCATTTTTTTATGTTCGGTATCGCGAAATTTAACAGTGAAAATGAATTCCGTGTCACGTATGATTATAAGAGACTTCACAGTTACTGCTAGGAAGAAGACTAACTTTGAATTCAGACAATAAGAATTAATTTAATATTATTACTAAAATCGTGGAAGTAAAATTTTTTTCTGAGAATAATTTTTATCATATTAGATATGCCTTTTATATCAAATTGTAATTAGCAGGATGATAAGAGTCAAAGTTTCAAGCTTGAAACAGAATTGCTTTCAGATTCGCAATCCTAACACTTATTGTGATAATCTTGGACGTGTATGGATGAATGTTCTCAGAACGGTCTGTCGGTCTTAGCTAGTCTTCATCCCGAAATATCACAAGGATCCTATTGCAATTCTTTTTAGGGCGTTAACCTTGTCTAGTCGCCCGAATCTTAAACCACGTACGTTTATTAACTGACCCAAAAACTAGTGCAAATGCGATAAATAATGGAAACCTACTTTTTTCTCGTTATTAAGATCATAAAATAATCATTTTTGTCTGATTCTTTTAGATATTTATTGTAGTTTTTACAAAAAAATTTATAAATGCTTTTAATAAATCATTTGCTTTTGTAGTTAGTAATAAAAAGTGTCATTATAATATTTAAAATATGTTTTATTGTTAATTATATTTCATTATCTATTATATAAAATTTTACGAAAAACGATTATATTTCTAACACATAAATTTGAATTAGTTTTATTTATATAAATGTTTTAAGCATGATGTCGTTATGTAGTTGTAGAATAATTTTTTTATCACATAAATAAATTAATTGTGGTATACTTACTACTTATTAATTATTTAGATTTAATGCACTGACACTTATTCTTTTATTAATTTCATAAAACATTGTTTACTTTCTTTTAATATTCCCTACAAACGGTTTACTCATTAATCTGGTTGCTTCACAGCCGACTATCTCATTGAAATCTCCAAGGGTTTGAAAACGAGAGAAAAATGATCTATTGAATCGATCTATTGATTCTTCCTATCTTAGTGATGATAAGAGAGAAACACGGATCAGCGAACTCATTGTGGTATCAGCGCCATATATCTGAACTAAAATACTTGCCGCGTTAATTTCTCCATTCCCGATGGGTTAATCAACTCACAATCGAATGGACCATCGAGTGAACCATTGAAGGGAATGCGTCCATCAGGATTAAGGGTACCTGATAAATCGAGAATATGCCGATCTTATAGTTGATAACTCTCTTAGGTAGGTTCGTGAATTAAATTATGTGCTGAGAAACAATCTGAAAATCGTATTGCAATTTCTGCTAACATTAACTCTTTATCTTTCACTTAATCTTGAATTGTTTTTTAATCGGCGCATTAATAGATTTCAATAACACTCTTCAAGGCGAAAGCGAAAAAATTATTCTGCAACATCGAGGAATATACCTCGAGGATCACGTTGTCTGCACGAATGTTAGTCCTTGATCTTCCACTTGGTCTTAAATCCCGGTGCATTAATCGGCTGTCGTTTCATTCCCGAGTGTCACGTCCAGATTTTACAGTGATAGGAGAAACGGAAAGAAGAAGAAGAAGAAAAGTGGAGGTATTAACACGGCCGACGTTTGTCACAATTTTGCCACGAGTTTCTTTTTTGGCGGGAATGAGCGAAGCCACGAGGGTAGGAGCCTGCCGAAGATATAAGAAAACTACCCTTTTTTCTGTGAGTCGGCACACACGTTCTCTCCCATTCTCCCGGCTCGCGAGACGAGAGAGCACTGCGTGCTCCTCTGAAAGCAACCCCTGATTCGAAGCCGCGACCCTCCCCCGCTACCCTTGCTCCTGAACTACCACTACTCCTCCCTCTCGCTCTCTGTCCTTTTTCTCTCGAGTTTTCTGTCGCCTTTGCCAGCTTGCCACTCCATATCTGTTTCTCTCTTCCTTCTCCTTTCCATTCGTATCTCTTGTATCTCTCTCAGAATTCTATCTCAACTGTCTCACTGCCTGTCTTGCTCTATCATCGCATTCCGTCTTTCTCCTTCTATCCCGTTTGACGCTCTCTTCTTGCTCATAAGATTCCATCCCCAAGACGCTATCGTCTTCGACGTAGTACGCTCAATTTCGGGTAACTTCAAGCTGTCCCTCAATGACAGCGAGAATTGGCCGATCGCCAATTTTTGCACACGAAAGTGAGTTTTCTTATATTAGTACAGTCCTCGTCTATGTGAGGTTTTACTACTTAACCGAGACTTTGCTCATGTCTTTACAAATACCTTCTTAATTTGGAATATGTGAACGCGCATCTTCTGAAATATATTAGCCGCACATTGTTTGCTTTAACATAATCTTTGTACGATATATAATACCAGTGATGTGGAAAAAAATATTGTGACAAAATGGTTTAGAAAAGTTACAGGAATAAAAATAAAATATAATGCCAATATGAATCGATACAGATTATTCATGTGTAATAAAAGCGCGTATATTAAATAATAAAATACAGACGCTTCGTCCTTTGATATCGGATCAAGGGACCAATATCAAAGGACGAAACGTCTGTATTTTATTATTTAATACTTCATTTTTTCACAATTTTTTAAAATAAAAACTTATAATATTACAGTGGTCTCTTTTTTTGTCAGTCATTGTATGAAAATTGCTAGCGAGCGAACAGCACATATCTCCGCTGACACAGGGCGATAGCGAAGAACATTTACTCGTAAACAAGAATCACCTGGGAGAGAATATAAAGAGCGCAATACTTCGTCTATAAAGTGAATTATACTCACTCAAAATTGGGCTCTATGAACCTCTAAAGTTATACTGTTCAAATTTGCATCTGTGTCACATAAAGTCTTGAAAGATGTGTGACCACAGAGTGTTAAGATTTCCATATTTTTATAAATATTTATAAAAAGAAAAATTTTATTTATATAGAGACATGTATTTTTTTTGCTTATAATTTTTATGAAGATAAAAATTATAAACTTTATGATTGAACAATTGCTGGACGAATACTGTAACGATAATAAATTGTTTAAATCTTCTTTTGAGCGTTAAAATATTATTTTAACATATAATAATTATATATAGCTTGCTAATTTTGTCATAACGTAATCTAATCTTATATTATATTGCAAACATATGAAATCAATAGCAAGTTAATAAATTTCATTATTTTGACAATGTAAAATTTACTACAGTTATAAACGAGATCAGGCAAAGAGCAACGAGGAAGTGCATTGTATTTCAGTTGCTGTATTTAACTCAATGTATTTAACGTTATATGTAAAATGCGCGTTGTACCGCGAACATTTCGTATAACGACTTCGGCGAAATTTTTGTGTATGTATAATGTTTTTACACGTTCCAACACTCATACATCAACAATGCGCTTACATATCGTTTCCGTGACATCACTTACAGTACTTTACAAGCGGGTGCCAACGCATTTCACCCGATGACTAAATCCCATCCCAGTGCAACAGCGACATATATAGTGAATTTCTCGGTAGAATAATTCTACACGTCATACATATATCACAATAATAAACGCGTAAAAGCCGGAATTATACGACGATCAAGTATAACACAGTAGAAATAATTAGACGATTTTGTATAATAAAATAGTCAAATAAAAGTTCTAAAAATTAAATAGTTTGTTAGCACATGGCTAATAAATTTTTATAATTGTACTTTTTAAGGAAGTCAAATTAAGTTTAAAGATAAAAAAGGTTTAGAGGAGTGAAATAACTTTTATCCAAGCAAATATCAATTTATAAGATAAATATGTCATATAATAATAAGTTGAAACGTTAAAATTTGTCGATGTGATTAATGAAAAATAAATATCGGACAAATTTTATTATTCATCATGCTAATTAATTAACTCGAGAATTGGTGGAGCATACATATTCGTTTATTTGCAACGTTAAATTTGTTCATACAACACAGATTTTTCTTGATATAAATTTTGACAATGTGTGCAGCTTTCATAAATTTATAAGGTAGTGTCATACATATGCTTGATTGAGAGATGGACGTATTGGAAAAAAGTCAACAATCGCCATATGAGCTAACGAAGCGTAAATCCATAGAGTTCGTTCCGAACAATTTGGGTATGCAATTCATGCTTGATTTCACTGCGATGTGCCTTGTTGTCTTAATTGTGCATTGAGAAATACTAATTATATATGTACATTATTGTCAACTTTTTATATTAAATGGATATTTCTCTCCGTTTCACTGACTTATTTAACAAATATTTAACATTAATTCTAATGGATTATTTTTATTATGCAATGTGAATTCATTTTTATATGAGGATTACTTATGATAAGATTTTTTTTCTAATGTATGAATAAAACAAGACAATATACTTTTGACTTGTAAGATATACAGCTTCGTTTTTTTTATTCAGAGAATTTGTTAAATTTTTTTAGCATTGTGTATTCATCTTTTATAATCTATTTTCATAATTGTTTGTGTAAATATTTTATAAAACTAAAAAAACTCTACACAATAGAGAAATATCATGCCACTTGGTTTATACATATATAAAGGAGATCGGGGTCGATTGTCATAATTTCTGATTAGTGATTTTTAGAAAAAAGTGGATGCCTGATTTTGAAATATTATACACGTTATAATATACTTACATCCTTTAGATATTAACAAAAATACTTGTGAATTCATCACATAGTAAAAATAACTTATTTAATTTTAAATGAAGTTGCGAAAATGTCACAATTAGCTCCGTGTTCTGGGTTGATTGTCACACGTTATAGGATTGGCAGTAGCATATTTGTTATGGACAATACATATAAAAAATGCAATTTTTATTTTAATGTCAGTTCTATATTTTGAAAAATAGTAGTAATTGTGGTATAGCTCTAACGTTAAAAATTAACAAAAGAGAAGAAATTTTCCTTTTAATCAATTTTTGTTGAGAAGGACACAATGCTAAATTTGACATACAATTTATAGGAAATGACAGAATAATCGGCAGGAAATGAGCTATTCTCCGAATACGCTATATAACGCGAAGAGTATCACGGTGGTAATGTAATTAGAGATTGTAAGCAACTGCAAGAAGCGATTAATCATGGAGCTGCCGGCAATTTGGTGTACATACACTGACCCGCGCTCGATTCTGCTGCATCGAACCGCATACATGTTGCACAGATGCGCTTCGGCAGTTACGTAGAGTGCACTTGTACTATGCACTACCGATTTGCACATTACTGTAACGTACATCTTAATGCAGTGTTCTTTAATCAACATTCCGCAGGATGGAAGTAATTTTTTTACAATTTTAATCGTGTACTTAACTAATAAGCAATTTACAAAATGAATTACATTGAATCAAAACTTCTAAATAAAATTAGGAATCATTTTCGCGTATTTTGCCTTAAAAATAAAATTTAGTACTTAAGTTTCTGAAAGTTATTTAAGGAAATTTTCATATCTTTTTAAAGAAGTTAATGTTAAAAATATACAAAATATACATACTTATCGTTGTCTCAATTTAGAAAATTATTTTATATTAAAAAATAATACACATCATTTTTTTTAAAAGGGTAAAAACATTAATTCCATGCGATAGACAACTTGAATGAAAAAAAGTGAGTACAGGTTTTCATTAGCGCTCGAGTGCCTAGAGATTCACATAGGAATCTCCTGGCTCTCCATCTCATCGTTTGTCGTGTCACATTAGACTCGACCACCGATCTAAATGCTCGATTGATTGATCGATGGGATCTCTGACGTTGGAAATAGGTCAACCGTTAGGGTGGTTGGTTCGTCGAAGCGAAAAATATAATTTCCCGAAAAGGGGCACATAGACACAGCATCCAGAACTAATTCAATATAAAAGGAGAATGATTCCTTTTTTTATTGAATAAAGATAAAAAATCAAATCAAATTGAAACGTAACGAAGTCATGTGCAGTAGAAAATGCAATTGTTCTCGAAAAAATTACGCAATCAGTTCCAGCTGTTCAGTCGATGTAAAGTGTACGATTTATATTAACAAAATAATTTACCGACCAATATTAAATTAATGTTTTATCAAGTTTCCCATCTCGATTGTATCTACCTCGTATCAGATTTACATATTTCTTTTGTTCGATTTGTTGTATTAGTTACGCCTCGCGTTCCAAGCACGCGTGTTCAAAATACTCATTTGACTAGGGAGAGTAATTAATTTATCGTGTTAAAAACGAATACGAAATCCGAAGTGACACGATATGACAAAAATATCACGGAAACTGATTATGATCACCTGTAGTTGTCATATCCTGTCCCGTTCTGTCATAGAGATGCATCGTATGCACTCGATTTGGTTTTGCGATCTGCAAATAATATCGTGAAAAGTTCGTGGATGCGCTCGTTTATTTAATGGGTAAAAATCGAGACTAAACTCATACGCATTGCTCGTTCAAACAAGCAAACGGATATTCTCCAAAACCATCAGTTGCGGTTTTGCACGAGAAACTGGTTCATGCTTTATACCTTTTCCTTATTGAAAAATTCTATGCATATTAAGCAGATGACGTCCGGATGACGTCGCGTTTTGATTTGCAACTTTATGATTTGCGATGTCGTTATGCCCGAGGCGCATTACTGTATTGCAGTTGGAAACTTTATCCCCTCGGGAATTTTGTGATGCACGATCATCCTTTCTGTTATTTGATACCTAACCTACACAAAAAGCACATACGATCGAATGTTTTAGCTTCATCGCTAAAGCATTTGTTAGAATGAAGAAACGATAATACTTACATACAATACATATATAATAATTACACTCACTCGATCGTCAATATTAATTCGTATAAATACAATTTTTGCAATAGTCATGTAATGTTAATTACAAATAATGTTAATTACAAATAATTGCATGTTTTTCTCAATCCGTTTCTATAGAAAATATGTTATTTAAATCGGGAGGGGAGATAAATTGAACGAAAAATAAAATATAGAACCGTATATTCAGTTTTGTCACAAAATGTCATTCGTATTTTGCAATGGATGCAGATTATCATTGTTTAGATTTTTGATATTGGAAAAAGCATCATACGATCACCTGCTATGTTAGATATGACTCTATTTACATCCTTCGTCCATTCTCCGATCTCGGGTTCTGGATAAGGTTTTTAGCACTTTTTACGCGTTCCATACTGGTCCTATAACGACATTAGATTCATTGTTTTCCAATAGTACGAGAACAGACCACCTGGGGCATCACATCGAATCATTGACCAATATGATGGATGATTTACGTGGCCATTGACCTATAGGTAAGTTTTTCTTATTACACCTATAAGAGCCGTATACATTTTTCCGGATAAAAAAAAATCAAAAGAGTTCTTAATGTAGAGCAAAATTTAATGTAAAAATTTAATAATTTAAAATTGTGTTTTTTAAATTTATATTTTAATTGTAGCTTTCTCATCGAAATTAATTGTTATAAAATGTCATTTATAATTCTTGAATTATAATAATAAGAAGCCTAGAGGAAAATTTAAAAAAATTTAACTTTTTTATAACTGTATTACAAATGCGTTATTATATCTTGTCACGATAAAGTTTTAAAACATTCTATATACGGACTCTTAGAAATTCTGAACGCGCTTGTCTTTTCATAATCGTTTGAATCCGCTCGTCGTGAAGATAAGCTTCCGTTTCGCATCTCGAGTACTCGAAGAACTCGTTAGAATATCATTGGCCCAAATAGTAATCTCGGAAAATCGATGAACACATCGCTATGAAAGTACGGCTCTTATTATCCCTTCCGCAATTTGCCAATCATAAATAATCAACTATTATTATCGAAGTTGTATCTCGTAAGATACTCACGCACTTTTTTTAAAATCTATTTGTTAGCAAATGAAGAAATTAAACCGAAACATTGAAAAATTTTTAAATAAAAAAAATTTTTTTTAATTTGAAAACCATTGCTTAATTTATAAATGAGAATTAAATTCTATTGAACAAAATTTTTTAAACTTTCCAAAGCGACATCAAAATAAAAAAGTTACAGTTTATAAATTTTATTGAATTTATGATATAAATTTAATAAAATTTATGAAATTTTTTTATTTTGATGTTACTTTAGAAAGCTTAAAATATTTTTTTAAATAAACCTCAATTCTTATTTACAAATCAAGGAAAGACTGGAAAATTTTTCTAAAAAAGTTTAATTTCTTCGGAATCATAAAAAAATTGTATTTAAAAACTGTCTCCCTCTTACGATTAATATTTAATTTGATTATATATTTCCGATTTATATAATATTGGGTGAGTGCAAAAATTCGTGCCCAATTATTGAATAATAAATTGGGCACGAATTTTTGGACTCATCCAATATCATAATCCAATGCATTTCTCATAAACCACTAGTAACATATATGTAATGAAGTTCTCGAAAGGAGTCCATTGTCCTGGCACGATCATTACAGTTTCCGTAGCTACAGGAACGACATTGTCTTCGTTACAAGCGGCCGACAATTTCATTATGTATATAAGCTTATCCTTCTGTAACACTTCCTCTATCGGCCAAGCAGACTTCCAGAGAACGTGCCACGAGGTTAAAGGAACGCGGACGACAAGAAGCGTAAAAATCCCAGCAGGATTCCTATGAAAGATAGTACGACCTCTCTGGAGAGATTACGATTTCTTATTTTCGATTTTATGGAGAATTACTCCATGCATTTGTTTTTTGTCAGTAATACTGAGATATTATATGTAATAAAAAAATATGATAGCAAAAAAGAATATAATTACACGCGAGATTTAATGATTAACTTCAAAGAAAATCAGATATATAGCATAATTTAAATTAAAATTACACTTTATCGTATCATTGTTATTATCGCAGCAGGGTTTACAGACAACAGCATTTGAACTAAACACAGAAACACTGAACAGAAATAGTAATTGCAAATACGTTTTCAATAAAGTTAAAGCTTTCAATAATAGATTTTCCAGATCAGCTTTTCATGAAGGCATTTTTAAGATTATTAAAAGCATGGAAAAATGTATAGAGGATCTTTGTCCCGCTGGGAAGAAATGTGATCTGTCTTATATGGGCCCAGCGGAAAAGGATAATCACTTTCTGGTCTTGCCTATCGATTTTGGAGAATTTTCTTTTGCTTTAAGGAACGTAAACAAGAATTCCGCGCCAGGCTTCAATAAGATCAATTACATAATTTTAGAAAAACTTCCTGAATTCGTTAAAAGAGTAATACTTGACATTTACAATGATATTTTGTATACCGGTTGTTTCCCGGACCAATGGAAGAAGTATCTATGTTTCTTTATTCCGAAGGCAAATAGCGATAAGGTTAGACCTATTAGTATGTCCTCATGTTTTTTGAAGCTGCTGGAAAAAAATCTAAACGAAAGGCTAACGGTGGTGGCTGGAACATAATCAAATTATACATGATACTCAATTTGATTTCAGGATGAATAGATCTTGCATAGATAGTTTAGTTGCGCTGATTTCAGACATTCATAAGCAATTTTACAGAAAAGAACATTTAGCAGCTATATTGTAAAGAAATCCTTTCTATTTTGATGTAAGATAGTATGTAAGCGATTACATCTTTATGTGAGCAATTGTTCAGAGACCAATCTAATCTTTAACTCCTCGGAAGTATTATAAATGTTAAAGCGACACCTAGGTTAACGTATAGTCATAGCTTAGTCGTTGTGACTCATTGTTAGTAACGAGCAACTGCAACATTAAAAAGCAACTTTCCATTCCATGACAAATTGGAGGGATCCGCATCTACTAATGTAGGGCAGCGCTCTAGTGTTGACAACTCTAAGGATCTCGCAATCATGAGGATCCGTTGAGAAGAGACGGAAGACGTTACTTTTTAATTTTACGTCTCTCATCGGAGATTTATATACCTTACACGCTCCATCTTGTCGCCCAAATATAATTACATTTTGAATTGTGAAAATGTGGACGGTAAAACGTAATAGTGATCGCAGAAACAAATAGCATTGTATATATCTCGGGATTAACCAACTCGGAAATTGCTACGCGGTAGGTAAAATGCATGACATGACCGACCATGGCGCTATTTTTATACCGTAATTACAAAAAATTATACTCCTAAAAAGTACGCCTTCACGTATCTTAACGTCATTTAAGGGGGGACCCCTCAGATTTTCAAAAAATCGAAATTTTTTTTTTATTGCTTTAATCATTAGTTTGAACTCTTAAGAATACGAGCAAAAAGATTCGGAAGAGAAATTCAAAATCAAAATGGTCGAGAAAGTGAATTTCAGTGCGGCAGGCCGGAGCAACTTCGCCTCTTTTGTAATCCACCCGGGCCCTGCAGGTATACGGAACTATGTATCCATCAAAATATGTGAAAAATGAGTTCTGGATGCTATCCAAAGATGTCACAACTTGTGCTATTTCCACCTATTTAAACCAATTTCAACAATTTCAGCGTCGGTTTCAGTGTGAGAGTGATGCCATTAGTAAACATCAAGAAGCTCACGCTCTACTTTAACCGCGTTTTTCTCAAAACTGCATTTTCGAAGACGTTATACATGACAACTCAAAAAGTTTTCATCCGATTGACTTCAAATCTTCGTTGAGTATTCTTAGCAATATTCTCTATCGTCCGACATAAGATTTTTAAAAAATATTTTACAGTTTTTTTTAATCGACAATTAAATACGATTTTTTTTTCGGAAAAATTGCAACTTTTAAAATCATCACCATTTCAAAAGAAATCAATATTTATTAAAATTCCTACGTTAGACCAACCACGAACGATAACAGTGTAAATGATGTTATTTTTTTTAGCATAAATTGAATTGTTTTGCCGAAATCGTGTACACTGCTTGAGCCCATCTCGCTAAAAGTGTTTTCATAATTGGATCAGGAAGCCGCCATTTTATCGTTCAAATGAGATGAAGAATTATTTTTTACTCACTAAAAAAGATGTATAATAAAACTTTCAAATTGGTTTTTCAATTAAGTTATTCATTTTCCCCAAAAAATTCACAAAGTTAGAACTGATTTTTGGTTGCCAAGGGTGGGGTCCCCTCTTAATTTATTTCAATTACTAACAAAATTTCGCAGCAAGGTTGGAGTCAACGCTAACTGAAAGTTTTCAGTAAACAAGATCTCATTATTACGGGCGCGCTTAGATATCTTTATAGTTTATTCTCCCTTGAAATTTTTCCTAAGAAAATATTTATTCTAAACTTACCAGAAAATCCATTAAAATTTTGATAGTATATGCTTTTACTTCTTGTTCTATACATCTCATCCTTCATGTGCTTTTATACCAAGTTAGAGCACAAAGTACACTTTCGAGATTTATTGAACGACTCTCCTCCCAGCGCTGTTTACTAATAGCAACAGTAGTGGTGATTCGATGGTGGTGATTCTTGTAAAAAAAGATAACCTCACTGACGATCATTCCTCAGAAAATAATGTTTCGTGCGATATCATTAAATTATATTGTAAAAAAGATAACCTCACACTGACGACCATTCCTCAGAAGATAATGTTTCGTGCGATATCATTAAATTATGTCTCGATGATCCCCGTTAGTCATATCTCATGAAATAATCGATCCTACGATATTAGTCGCAATTTCTTAAGCTTATGGATTTCTTTCGAGGGAGAGTTTACGAGCTTGTCTGTTCGAGGAAGGTCGTTTCGCCTCTGCTGAGACACCAAATATTTATTTCGCATTTATGCAATGAGTTTGCTGAAATTTTTGAAAGTCGTAAAAGACCGCGCACGTGCACCGCCATAAAGTGTACCGCAGTGGTCACATAAAACGTGTTACATGAGTAATGTACGCAATATACAATATGTTCTCACCTTCAAACTACTTCACAATTTTGAAAATGTCAACCTGTATTCCAACCGCACGTTTATTGTTGAATGTGACTGTCTAATTTTTATTTTATGTTGACGTTGAAGACGTAAGACAAATAATGTTTAGTTTTGAGAAGTAAATTTAATATTAACTCTAAAACACACGTTACCACATACAAAATTCATTAAAGTTTAGCTTTTAGAGGATACAATGAAATACAATATTCCTTAGAAAAGAATTTTTCCTTAGAAAAAAATGGGTGGTAATGTGGTCTTCCATAAAAATAGCCTTAAAATATTAGTTTCGTTTAAAAAACAGTATTTGGTTACAAAATTAACAAAAAAGTAAAATGTTTTAAAATGTATGCAAATAAATGTATGTACATTCAAATGTATAACTTCTGCATATAAGCTGCTCAGTACTAAAAATCTCAGTACTAAAAATAGTAATGTAAACTATAGATTAACAGTAGAACTACAATCGATTATCAAATAACTATTTTGATATGAAAATCTCAAAAATGAGGTCGTGAGTAATCAATACTTACAGTAAAATTAGATTCCTTAATATTAAAAAATAAAAGGTTATAAAAGGGCGTTTGGGAATCGGCATTGTAATAAGTGCGCAAGAATTGATGCAATAATATCTTCTTCCAATTATTCCGTTTCTTTATTCCTCGAACGTTTCGGCTAACTTCTAGCCATCTTCAGCGAACAGTAATATATAAATTAAAATCCTAACAAACATAAGTTCCTCCTATGATTATACTTTTACATCGAAATTCCATGCCAATTTGAAGACTGGATGATCAACGACATACGTATTTTGACCTTAAAATTAATAGTTTAAAATTAGAATCGAGACAATATTAAAATTTACAGGAATTTGATGTACCTCAGAATCACCTCAGGAGCACGTCAGAAATAAATTCAGTCATTACACAAGTAAAAATTGCAAACAATAGTTTTTGTACATAATTAAAAATTTTAGACGAAACGGCAAACTTAATGATGTTTCTGGTATGGTGTCTCTCGTCGTATTGAATATTAAATATGTTTACAGTTTCGCTTAAGACGTTTAGTAGTCGGTCAGATAATAAAAATATGACGGATAGAGTAACTTAGTGTTTTTGTTTAAATTAATTCTGTTCTTTTGTCGCTTAATGTTTATCATTTCAGATATTAATTTTTTATTATAATTACGTTCTATGTCTAATATAATCGAATTCTTGATTGTGCAGCGTTCTATGATTCGTGATAACTGAATGATTGATTTTTTTTCTATTAATGTCATTTTTATGTTCGGAGATCTTCGTTTTCAGATGTCTACATGTTTGTCCAACATAGGACGCGTCACAATCATTACAAGGAATTTTATACACTACATTCTTTTTGCAATCTGCAGGAAGAGGATCCTTTTGTGTTTTAATCATTGAGCTAAGTTTATTGGGACTAAAAAACGCGAGTTTTGTGCTAGTATTTTTGATAATGTTTCTGAATTTTTCAGAAATAGATTCTACACATGGTATAGTAAACCATATTGTTTTTTTTGTTTCATTTGAAACTTCATGGTTTTTGTTGTTGGTTGTGTGGTTTGACTATATTGTCTGTTTGAAAATAATAATGTTTTAATTAATTTAAAATATTAGCAATTATATTTTTACTAAACTCATTTTAATGTATGAGGCTACATTTAACTCATTCAAAGTATTTTAGAATTAATCAATTTTATGTCTGTTTGAAAATAATAATGTTTTAATTAATTTAAAATATTAGCAATTATATTTTTACTAAACTCATTTTAATGTATGACGAGAGTTTTGTGCTAGTATCTTTGATAATGTTTTTGAATTTTTCAGAAATAGATTCTACACATGGTATAGTAAACCATATTGTTTTTTTTGTTTCATTTGAAACTTCATGGTTTTTGTTGTTGGTTGTGTGGTTTGACTATATTGTCTGTTTGAAAATAATAATGTTTTAATTAATTTAAAATATTAGCAATTATATTTTTACTAAACTCATTTTAATGTATGACGCTACATTTAACTCATTCAAAGTATTTTAGAATTAATCAATGTTAATATTATCTTTTAATAATCATTGAATGCATATACGTATATAAATTACACGCACGTACTTTCCTTTAGCTCTCATTTTCTAAATCCTGGTATTACAATTTGCGAACGCAACAGTGATGTATCGTATCTGACATTGAAACTGAGCTCGCTTGTGTTAATCACAAGAAAGCAGTGCGATAGCAGAGTCAGTCAAAATTCGAACCGACAAGTCAACTGAGTGCAAGGGATTCTCTTTCGTTCATGACAGAATCGCGATTCTAGAAGCTATATGCGACAGAGACGTGTTTACCCACACATCTTCTTGAAAAGGACACTTCTGTATGTTCCAGAAGCGGAGAAAGCTTCCATCTTGCCAGTGGCTACTTTCGTCATTTAGTACGACAAGCCTCTTAATGGGATCCTGTCAAGACCTGCATACGCAAGGGAACTTGGATTTCCCTTCCTTCCAAATAGGACATTGAGGAGAGAATTTATGCAAATTGACTTAATTGTTGAATTAAGCCACAAAATTTCTATGTTTACACATATATCTTTATTGCGATATTATATATGTGTGATTTTGTGAAATATAAAAAAAACATGACATAAATATGAACATTATGGTTCTTCATGTAGAAAAAATTGAAAAATGAGAAAATGTAGAAAAAAGTTTTCCTCGAAAATTAATTACAGAATACAATCGATAAATTAGAACCTTATATCAATCGAAGCCCTAGATCTTTAAAATGCTTAAATAATTCAATCTTGAATCACTAAATATACTATATATGTACTTGCATATATACCATATTGTAATCTTACGAACTGCGCGCCGAAATATTTTCGGACTAAACGCAATTAAACTTGTAGTAATCTCGCGAATTAAATTAATTTCGATGCTCAAATTGTGATTCAAAATTGAATTTTTTAAGCATTTTAAAGATCTAGCTTCGATCGATATAGGGTTCCAGTTTATCGATTGTGTTCTCACATATATAGTCTAAAAATGAGATTATTATTGATTAATTACAGAAATTTTCCATTTTTAATGTTTATATTTATTTATAAATATATAAATTATATATTTATTTTTAAGTATACAACATTATCTATATTTATCTCAAACTATTTTTATATTTTAATATCGAAATCTTAATATAGTTTGAGAGTTATAGATAGCTAAAGGTAAATTAAAATATGTGAAATCTTTAAATTAATTAATAATTAACTTAATTTTAATTAATAATAATATTGGGAAAAATTCTGGAAAATATGAATGTAGAGTTGCAATAGTAAACTCGTACTTTTTTACGAAATCGCGAACTCCCAGTCGTAAAAATAGTTTTGAAAACATCAATATCACCGATAGATTAACGGATGAGCCGGATTCGAAGATTTGATATTTGCCACTTCGTTTCAGCATAGTCGTCCTATTCTTGGAAGAAAAATTCACGATAGAACAAATGGTACGAAAGCAAATCGATAGGCCGGGAGAAGAGAAACAGCGCAAATGAGAGTAGTGAAACTTTTAATCGGGTTACGAGAAATTTGCGATGATGAAATTTTTATCTCTGACACTGTTAGCGTTTGTGCCATAAGCTTTAACCGCTATAGGTCTTGATACAAGTGTTTTATTTGCACATCGCAAACTTGCGATTGTTCGCAAGTTCTGAAGATGAAACTTCAGAACAATTTTATATTTTTATGAATGTTTCAAATAAGAATTCAGAGCGCGAACATAAAACACATTAATCAAATGTATTTGATTTCATCGATGACTCACGAGATTCGACCTGCTCATCAGAGCAACGTAGGAGATAATTAAGTTAATCAAGCACGAAATAAGTTTTTAACATTTTCAATTTCTACAAATAGCGAGAGTAACGCCGGACAATTCTCACAATTCCAAATATATCAGAAAATTTTTCGTTAAAATTAAGTTAATTGTACGTAGAATTAGTCTTTGTATCTTATATCTTTTTTATTATACTTTAAATATGTAGATATCCGCAATTTCTTCATACACTGCATTGTCATCAAAATGTATATTACATAATTAAAAGAAAGAAGTTAAGGCACATATGTCTATTTTCTATTCCAATGACATTATAATTTTCTTCGATTTACGACTACTATATTTTTCTTACGTTTGCTTGAACATGCGAAGCAATCCAGATTCCATTATATTTTCGCGACAATAATTTTCACGCCCATTGCATTAGTATAAAGCAAGGGAGATGAATACAAACCTGGGAAATTTCTCACACGCGGCGAAAGAAATTAAAGAGAGGGAATTGCATAAATCATTACCGGAGGAAAAGCTATTTAAATTCCATTCAAATTTTCTTGAAGATAAGCAAGGATTATTATTGCCTTACAGGTACGAGGAAATAGAAAAAATACAAGAAAAATCATAAATGATCATATCTGTTTTCATTTATATATAATTAAAAGGTGTCCTTTTTAAATTTAACAATTTGCAATATATCATTTTACAAAAAAATCCGTAGCGTATAATTATGTTTTTTTTAATTTTTATACTATCCACAAGAAAGTTACTAAAAGAAAGTGTCACTCTTACAAAAGTTCTTCCAGCGCGACAGAAAGCACCTGCAAACTTCTTGAATATCTACGTTCGTGAAATTCATTTCTTTTGCTACTTAAAATTTGAAGTTTAATTCAACTTCTCGACGCAAGATAATGGCAACTATTAATTTGATTATAGCGCGGAATATAGAATGTGAAGGCATTGTGGATTTTGACCAACTTGCAAGTTTCTAAAGCGCAATCTACATCTTTAATATTCACTGGTTAATCTCCAAAATGCACAATAACGCGGGTTATTTTGCATGATTAAATGCACATAATCTTGTCTAGCGCTAGTGGATTATCATATGTAATAACATGGAAAATAATATCGAGATTAAAGTGTTTATTGTTTAAGACATAAATTTATATAAAAAAAAACTATACAGGAATTTTCATTCAACAAAAATTACAGCGATTCTATGATTTCAAGAAGTTTTATTTTAAAAGATATAAAAATATTTTTTATTTATGACAAAAACGATACGGTACTTTTTTGTTATAACAAATTAGAGTACAATATTAAAGTTTATGTTATTGATTAAACAGAAAAAGTATGATGAAAAAAATGACTATTAAAAGAATCGTTTCGCTTCGTATTTTCAAAAGATTTTATTTTGTATAAAGGATTCTTATTCTACATTCAATAGCATGGAACTTCCGTATTTTAAGTTTAACGTTTGGCAAGTGTACTTGTTTAAAAATTTTATTTTATTTTTCAGTCATGGTTCCATTTCTCTTCATAATAAATTTCACAGACTATATATGTTGTTGCCATTTGCAACTATTAATTCATCTTGAATGACGTATGACTTTTCTAATGAGATAATTAAGTTTTCGAGAGAATGTCAAAGAATGCATCGGCAGCTATTCTGGTATCTGTGAATTAAATTAGAGGGAAGTTTCCCAGTAAAATATCTACTTAAAGCTGCGATTGCTAATTATAGTTTCTATATGAGACGCAAATTATGAGTGAAGTAATTGTTATACAAAGAGTTATATTTCATTGAGTGTCAATACTAGTTCTACGATTAATATCGTAAATATGATATTACCGATATTAATATTAACTAATCTTAAGCAAATTCGTTTTAATAACTTACAGCGGATTCATTATATATCACGTGTATATCGTTCTGTAAAGAACGTCATTTCATTGTCGGTAAATTGTCGCTTAATGATATTGTAAAACCGCCGAGTACATTGGAATAACCCTCTTGAGAAACTCAAGTAAATCGTGAAGTGTTGAAGGAGATTCTCTCGCGAATATCAAAGTTGCAGAGGCACTTTACGATTCGTCGAGTAAAATTTCGTTGTATTGCATTACATTTGATTTATCTTTACAGTCGCGAGGGAGTCAAACATGTTATAGCTACCGAAACTTTCGTTCCGCAGCCGCAAAGTATGCAATAGTCATATTTTACGCGGTAAAACCGTGAACTGTTGGAATACTTGAAAATTTAAAGTCTATTTATGCATAGTGCGACATAATGTCCTTGCAGCAACTTCCTCTCCCTCTATTATGCAAACGCGATTAAAACTTTCACGCAATTTAGAAAAACTGTAACAAAATTACGATGTCGTTAAGAGAAAAATTAAAATATATAAGAGCTCATGCAAAATTTATATTTTAAAGAAGGGACAAAGAAAAGAACCTAGGAACCTAGAAAAGAAGAAGTATAATAACAGAACACATTATTAATGAATTGATAATATACGAAAATTATGTAATAAATTGAATTATAATATAATTATAAATTTTAATATATATTGATAATATATATAATAATAACAGATATTTTGTGTCAAATAGAAATATAACTTCAGAAGAATTGATTAAATCAATGTTGACAATCGAAATAACATCTTGATAAATTAAAAAATTAATTTTCGACTTAAAGAAACATCATTATAATATTTGTCTGAGATCTGATTAGTGCTGATTGATATGGATTGATTGACAATAACTATTTTGCATTTTTTATAATTCCCTCTTTCATATTACGTGGTCATGTTTGCAATAATATTCTTGGGAAACATCTTGTAATAAAAGTGGTTTAAGAAGGTTATCTCGGTAGACTTTAAGAACATATCTGAAAAAGGTATGTGCTATAATAGTCAACACGTAAATCCTTTGCCATTTACCGGCAATAGTATACGACGCCATAAAGAACATTATTTGTGCAATCAATTCGCCGTGATGCAGATGCATTCGCGATTGGTTTTCCGATAATAGTACTGCAATTAACTTTTAATATAATTAAATTTTAATATCTGTTATAGAGTCTTGCTCCAAAAACTTATTATTAAAAACGTGAGATACAACTTTATGCGTAAAACTAACATTATTTGCGCGATTGTTAATTAGATTTCGTGGAAAAATAAGCTCGAGGTGATAAGTTGAAAAGCGTCAGGATTTTTTTTCTTGTGTAATCCTTTTGGGGGCATCGCTTTCAACGTTGCTATGTTCTACCGGTGTCAGTCAATGCCCGAAAAACATATATCTTTGAGTAGGAATTTGCGCTAACGATTCACGGTCTATTTCCCATGAGCTCGTTAAATCCTCTTTCACACTTCACCCTCTGTCTTATAATTCTTCGCCTTCGATGATTTTTCAAAGCCGTCAGCAAAAAAAGCGTTCGTGAAGTTATTAAAGCGATCTTGAAGAATACGCTCTTAATTCTAGCGCAGAGCAAGCGAACGTTACTTCTATATATAAAAAAAAAAGAAAAAAGAGAGAGATGAATTTTTATTATTTATTATATCTATTCTTGTAAATTATGACCATCTATAATAGTTGCTAAAGAAGTCTGTGTTAATAAAAAAATTCTATTAAAAGATATTCTTAGAATTTTTTTATTAATATTTCGAGTTTTTGTCAAATTGTTGAGGTCTAAAGTTCTTTGACATTATTTTTAATCGTTATGTCTTTAAATTCTTTGACTTGTTGGTTTTTCAATCCTTTCCAATTTACATCGATTTATTTTCTTATATTTTTAAAATCCGAAGAGACTTTGATCTTAGATTCCATAATTTGGCTTTATGAATACTTTTTCCTTTGAAATCAGGATACCTTTCAATTCAAATTAAAGAGTTACTATCATTACTTTTAATTCAATTTTTAATCATATAATGATCTACTATGTTAAGTATACACTGAACCAAAACTGTACGTAAATACAATAAAATATTCATTAAATTAATGAAAATTGGTCCAATGAATTCTCGTAATTATTTAGATTACAAAACTATTAGGTTGATGCAAAAAAATGTCGGTTGTTCTGTATTGCTATTAAGAGCAGTCGTAACTTCGTTAAAAAATGGACGAAATTTGAATTTAAAAAAAGAATTTTAAAGAGCTTGAAATTTCTACTTTCGAAAAGTCACTGTATTTTTTGAGTTTATGTGAGCTCAACTCTGAAAATAAACGATCTATTATCCACAATTAAGCATGTGACGAATAATTTATACTCGCAATGAATTCAATCTTCCATTTATTCGCTCGGACAGATTAAACCGTAATTTCGTTATAGCAGCAACTTTCTTGAGAGACGAGGCGAACCGTTGTCAGATCGCGCTAATTTTTGACGGATTTGTGAAAAATGGATCGACTTTACGGGGTCATCGACTGGTTATGCAAACACGTGAAAATCCATATTAGACCGACATCAATCATCGTGATTCACGCCTGATATTCTCGCGCTTCGATTTGCCCGTAAATGATAATCCTGACGGATATTCCTCGGAAGCGAAACCTTTCTCTAACCGACTAGGAAGACGCGTCGAAGCGTCGGCTTCTTAAAATATAAAAATGACTTCATCGAGGAGCGAAAAGAGACGTCCGCTCTGCTAGGATAATAACAGATATTAGATCATTAACTTCGTAATATGGAAAAAAAACATTTGCTTCTCTAAACTCTTTTATACTCAAATGATTGCTGTTATTTTTCAATGGCTTTTCATCTATTATTAGATTAGATTAGATTAGATTCTTCTTCGGAATTATTTCAAAAGTTTCATATTCTGATAAAATAAGATGTATTTAATCATAAGATTAGTATACGGATAGTCCAATAGCAATCGGAATTTTTCAAATTTACAATTAAACTTGCATTTACTTTTAATAAAAATTCAAAATTGTTATTACCAATTTTTGAACTTTTATTTTATATTTTTATTATTTAAAATAAAATTTTATTAAGATCTCTATTTACTCCATTTAAAAGACAACAAGTGCAGTTTTATTTTTTAGACTGCTTCAAAACATGATTTGCGAAAAAATTTTTTTTTCATTTGTCCAAAATTATTTGTAACTTAGAATCTATTTTCGATATTTTCGCTAAAAAAATATATAATATATTATATGCAATATACATATATTACATCGTGCAACAAAAATAAATTTTTTTCATACATAGAAAACTCAAATTGTCCAAAGTACAGACAAAATGTAATGTAGGCATATCGTTCCACGATATCAAATCATTTATGTTTTTTACGCATATTTGAAATTTTATACACATTTGAAGAGGTTATTTCGGTTACAGTGCAAAATGAAATTGTCTGAAAATCATATATTTTTATATACATATAATTTGTTTGTAATGAGTGGTTGTCATGTATACTGTGAGTTGTTTTTTATCACATTATTACTTGAAAGTGATTAAGTATTTTATTAATTTTTTTTCTCTAGAATAACGAGAAATTATTAACAACCAGTCAAATAACTGTTTGCGAACGATTTCATCATTTTCCTCAATTAACATCCATGTTTTACGTATAATTTTACTTGATTCTAATATTGTCTATTGTTTTGAAAAGTTTAATTTCTTATTTTGTTATATGAAACATGAAGATCTAATTGTAATGTGTCCTGCATGCGCAAGATCGATTTCTTTATTCATGACCCGATAAAGTTTTCAATTAGATGCGGTTGATCCCATACAAAGTTCGATAAGTATCATGTAACGTGCACAAAGCAAAAGCTCTACAACTTTCCGTTAAAAGCCGTATTCGATTCGTAAGCTGTTAAATCCGTTAACTATAAGGTTGTTATATTATATTGTTGCAATTTTCCTGAGAATATGTGTTACGCGTACCATACACGTACCATTATGCATCTAAAATTTTCTGAATATTGTAAACCCTTTGAATATTTATTACATGTACTCTGTGCGGTTTCAACAACTCTCTGTAACATTGAAATTCTCTCGTATACAAGGATAGTTGCAAATCTAATATTGCGCACGCAGTATGCCTCAAATCGAGTTATAGTTACTAGTGCTGCATTTATTAATTTATTATTAACACATAATTAATAATAATAAAAAAGAAGGGCTGCAAGCCAAATAATAACCTTTTAATGTTCGAAGAACAAACGTATGTTTCGACGCCGATCGGGTCATTATCAATGTAATAAAAATAAATATAAAATTTGAAAAAGTGACATTCTTTAGCGGTTATAAGATATATATAAAAATAAAGATATTAAAAAGATTAAAATAATTTACTGTTTGTTAGTTGATAACACAGGCCCACAAAAAAAGTATCTTGTACTGGGATGGAGACCCAGCTATTCTTATGTATTTTGAGTCGCTGAATACGAATCTGACATAAAAATAGGACTATCCAAGGCAAATTTTCAATCTAGAACAAAAAATGAGTCAAAAACCTCGAAATCTGCTTTTATTGATATATTCTAAGACCATTGACAAAAACTTGTGATTAAACCTAGACCATAGGTTTCCCGAGTTGAGAAACATGTAGCAACCATTTTTAACAATATTGCTTTAAATTATTTTTCATACTTCGTAGTCTCTGAACTTAATTTAGGCAACTCCGATACATTCTTCTTTACGACGCTTCTCATATTTTATATAGCACGAGCGATAAAGTTGCGTTACTTCGAACTTCCTCGCTACCTCTTTCTCAATATTTTAGCCTTGACACACGATAATGTAAGTATTGCAAAAGTTTTAATAGAGTCAAAAAGTTGCAATTTCTGAAACTTTCCCAACGTGTAAAACTATTTCATATCATTTATATACATCTATTTTATATTACAATTTCTTTGTATTGTTACATTAGGTATCAAGTTAAAATAAAAGATAAATATTAATCTGATTATTCGGTAATGTACTGAAATACTTCAAATAAACAATATTATATAATTCTTTAGCATATCTTCAATTTTAGCCTATTATATTATTAATAAGAGAAGTACGTTAGTTCTTCATTATCGTACGCCTAAAATACGATTTTGTATTTCTAATTTGTTACTTCTCTCTTAATTTTATATTTTATATACATATTACCAACAGAGTAGGCAGTATGTAGTTGAGTTAAAACTAAACTGTGATTGTATAATTCTCATAGAATTGAATACATATTACTATCGAATGTCAATAGTAACTTATCACAGGCCAGATATGTACAGCCAACTTCACGCGTATTGTGCGACACTGGTCGATCTTTGGTGCGTTCGGGGAGACGCTAATAGCGCTATTCTGTCATTCTATCTTCGTTGTTTATTAAACGTAAAACAAGGATAGAATGACACAAATAGCGCTAATAGCGTCTCCCTGAACGCACCTCTTATATTAAGGGGATCCTAAACCGATTACCGAACTTGATCGATAGTGCAGACTTTTTTAATTCCAAATTCGATAATAGTGACATCTTTGATTCATTTCTTACATTATATTATATATCGTTCTATCTCACTTAAACGCATACATCTGTCCTTATCTAACATATGCCAGCACCATTGAAGTCGGTAAGCTGGTCATGTGACTGATGACCGAGAATACTCGGCCAAGACGAGGCGGAGAACGTCCCATTCCGAAACTGTGTATCGGTATACCTGGAGACTGCGTTTGGTCGGCTTACCAACTGTTGAAAACGTTCAGCGAAGGCACAGCACTACCCAAATAAATATTTCCACGGTATTAGTACGGTGAGCGTACGGCGTACTATGCGTACCGGTACCGTACCTATTTCTTTGTCCAATAACACTCTGATAACTGCATTAACGGCGGCTTTCCTCATTTAACGAAGACTAAATATATGTACATATAAATACGGGTTTTCGGAATAAACTCCATCTTACAGATACGTATTAATGCATATAATTTAATTCTACGAAAGGATTTTCGAATCTATAAAAGAGGAACAAAGTAATCGTTGTACAAAAATTATTGCATTTAGTCGATAATATAGACGATTTTAGGACTTTAGTACACACACACGGCACGAAGTAGAAACAAAAGGAACTCAATAGATGGCGACATAATTGAGGTGTATTAATTCACTATTGATTAATAAACCGTCGCGAAATCGAAACAATTCCGATATCTAATCGTTAATATTTTAAATAACAGTAAATTTACACTACTCAACAAAAATAGGGAACACTTTCGAAATCGAAACAATTCCGATATCTAATCGTTAATACTTTAAATAACAGTAAATATACACTACTCAACAAAAAATAGGGAACACTTTCGAACACACTCAAAATTGCGCAATATTCAAAACTCGGTGAAAAATCATCGCAGATAAAAAATAAAAGAAGCATTTGAAAGCTCGAAATCTCTACTTTTGAAATCGGTAATTGATATTTCAATCAGACTAATCCTCAGAACTATACGAACACAAATGGATACCCATCAAATCTGAAAATTTTGTACAAATTTTACAAAGGTCTATGGCGCAAAATAAAATTCACACAAAAATGTGGTTTACAGCAATCGGAAGGTTTCAAACAGTCGGAAGAGTAAATTTTTACCTTCAATTTGCTTTTTTATTAAATTTTATATGTATATGGTTTATTTAGTATAAATATAAAGTATAAGTATTAACATATTCGTAAGCAATGTATTTTTTTTTCTTTCATACCTCAGTTATAATATATACCCTGTGAGCAATCTATAAGCTTCTTTCTGAGTACTCTAAGGAGCACGTAGATTCAATTCTAATTTCTTCATCTGCACTCTAATATGAAGATTCTCTCTCTCTCTCTCTCTTTCTTTCTCTCCGTTAATTATTTATTTTCCAAAAAATGTACTTATTTTCAAACTACCGCGTTCACTTGCAACTCTTGCATTCTATATCGATTGGATCAGCCACATTTTACCGTTCGTTGCTTCAATTGTTTAGTATACATCTTCAATTTTCCTAAAGGTTTCTACTGTTTCTACTGTCTGCAATTTTCTTTTAAAAATTTCTTCTATCTGAGTTCTCGTTTTCCCTCGTGTCTCCGGTAACGCAATTGTTACAAAAAAAGTACCAATGATGGATATTATACAATAAAAGTAAAAGGTAGCATTTCTGTTTTGCGTTACCATCATTGGATATAATTGTATGATAATGCAGCTGTATGAATTGGCGATAGTAGTGGTAAGTGATCCGAGAATATTTATGTACTTAATAGAATATAATTCTGCAATCATGGACCAAGGCACCATAAGAAATCCGAAAGATCCGAATCCCTGCGATTTATCGATTAATCGTAAATTCTAGCTATAGTAAATATATTGATAAATTTCTTCAAAAACCTCTTTAAAGAAATTATAATATCAAGAAGTTAATAAAATTCAAAATTCAATCTCTATATTACATTTATATCAAATTATATTAACATAATTATAACTTTCTTAAAATAATAAACAAGAAATTATAAACTTTTTGAAAATCTTATTTTCTTACCACATAGAAAAGGATGCAAACAAGAGGTACAACCGTAACGCCGGTGTCCTCAAAAAATTGCAGGTACATTGTTAAAGCGCTCAAAGAAATTGATACACCGATACCGGACACAATTGAAATAGTTCGACGACCAACCCTGGAATTAAAAAAAATATTTATTACAGAATTTTCACGGAACATTTCCAGTGCGAAACATGCCTATATCTATTGTAATAAATGTAGGATTGGGAACGCGTTACTGCCGTTATCATTTTCATTACTTTTTTCAGTATCGATCATTATCCGAGTAGAAATTTTCGTATGGTCTTCCTCAGGACCACGTATGGCTTGCCCTACTTCAAATCAAGTACGGATCCGGTGCCTTAATAGGGCTCTAATGTTGTATATAAAGCCACGTATCAAATGGCTCTGATCAGGGAATATAGGGTATGCCCTAGTTGGGAATGTGTAAAAACTCTTCTTACGAAATGACGACGGTTTTAAAAGCGTGCAGCATACAAATCAGCCGCTTGCGTAGAATTTTGTGTACACTCACCTTAAAAATCATTAACATATCAAAAGCTTCTTCATCAAAATATAACATTTTCAAGAAACTTTACTCGCAGCGTGATCTGTGTACTTGTCAATTCCAACTCAAATCTGAATATTAGAACGTGCTAATTTTTGAATAACTACAAGGCAAGAGCTCAATATTTCCAAACAAATGGATCGATAGAGGTTGTCCTGTATTATTCCCTTTCTTTCACGATTCAAAAGTTAGAAGTATCCAAGAAGACAGACATATCTCAATCAACATGGTGAATATTTTGAATAGTCTGATTTATTTTGGCTTATATCCTGACAATAGTAGAATTTTCGAAAAGATACTCTAATGCAAAGTTATTCAGTTCATTGAGCATCATCGATAGAACGAATAAAAAATATCCCTTCCCATTAAAAAATTTTTTTTATTAGAAGTATAAAAACCAAAAACATTTAAGGTTACTCAAGGTTATCAAAGTATGTTCCCCCTACTTATTCTACAATTTTGATAATAGGTATCTTCCTTCTATCTCTAACCGTTCGGTTCTCGAGAACAACGTGATGAAATTCTTATCAGATTCACATATATATATAATATATGTATATACAATATATACGCTCTAGTTATATATGTGTATATATATATATATATGACTAAATCTTTTACGTGGCTAATAAAGTAACAATAAATGTAACTGGTGAAATTGTTACCATTACCCCGAAAATGTAATTGTGTTACCATGAACGTTACTCAGAAGAAAACATCATTATCCATTCATTATCGAAAAAAGTAATTTGTAACGATATCGACGTTACAAAGTAACGAGTTATTTGCCAACCTTGCTCATTACTAATTTTAGTAACGATAATGGTCACGCATTACATTTTAAAATTAATAACGAGTTACATTTTACAAAAAGTAATTAGTAACAGTAACGAAAATGTGTTACTTTTATAAAATAACGTTTCCAATCCTGAATAAATGTTTGACAATCATTGTATTGTAGTAACATGATCGGATTAATCACAAAAGTCTTAATAAAAAACATCTTTGACTAACAATATTCGTTGAGTTTAAAATAAATAAAATTAATTATTACACATCAAATCTCTCCGCACTCATTCTTGTTCTCAATGATGCAACTTATTTCTATTATTAATAATTCTTATTGATATTGCCTTCTATGCATTTTGCATAATTATATTATATCGTATGATGATTGCCAACTGTATATGAAAAATGTAGCAAAAAAAATAGTTACCTCCTGCTGCAAAATGTAGTTCCTATATTGCCTATTAATTGAACTACTCCTATTATGACTGCGATGAAGAAGGGGTCTATTGTGATATCGATTTTCCTAATCATATTGACAGCATAAGTAATAATCACATATAATCCACTAAATTGTTGCAAAAGAAAGTAGAGATTTAATATCACAAACGGTTTCCAAACTTCTGGTAGAAGCGTTGTTCTTTGGATACGCTTCAGCTTATTTCTCATAATCCAACTTAGAGATGATCCTTTTTCGACCTCAGTATTTAAAACGGCATATGGTTGACAGTTTCTTGACATTTCATAATTATTTGCCATTTCGTTGTAATTCTCCATTTCGGAAAATTCTTTTTGGAACTCTACTGTTTCCTGATGCAGACCACGGATTCGAAGTAGAGAAATACGAGCTGCCTCTTTTCTGTTTTTTAAAAGCAACCACTCAGGACTCTCACGGATGAAAAAAATATTGCATAACAGAAACAATATCGAAAGTATGATAAAAAATGCTGCTATCAGTCTCCAATTGTTCTAAAATAATATAAGTTTATTTAATGAAGTATAACTGTGTAAATTAATATATAAGGTGGTGAAAAAAGGTCGGTATCCCTGAATAACTCGGAAAATATAAGTTTTATAGAAAAAAATGTTTCAGACAAAGGTTATAGGGTTTAAAAAGATCTATTTACTGATCTTATCAATTTAACCTTGGGTGGCGTCGCCAAGATCAGGTCAAGGTCATATTGATTTTTTTTTTAATAATCGGTACTGTAACTTTTAAGCATCATAACTCAAAAAGTATTTAATGAAAAAATATTCTTACAGCGTTTTGGAAAGCTCTAGACACCAGCTATTAGATTCTGGAATCAAAAGTAGGGTATTTCATTTTAAAAAATCGATGTGATCTTGATCTTGGAGTTCAAATCGACCTTTTTTCCCCATCCTGATATTAGTTATTGTAACTGTTTTAATTTTTATGAAGATACGTAAAAATTTAGAAATGGGTTTTAACACGCCCATTATTCTATATCAGATAAAATTTAATGCATGTAATTAATTAAAATCATTTTCTCGTTATAAAAAATATCTCTTATTTTTTTATCTATAAAATTATTGGAAGCAACATTCTTACCTGTGCAACAAATCCTAGACAATAGACTACTAGAACTCCAACAGAAAGTGATGTATTCGGAGTAGTCGTAATTATTTCTCTCCATGAAGGTATAGAGATTTCTGCTAAATAAATTTCAATGGAAGATGAGCTAAGACCCATGGCTATTCCTGAAAATTTTCAAAATATTTCTAATTAATATATGAATTAATCTTATTTTTCTAATTATTAAGCAAATAGCCAGCTTGGAGAAAATTCTATTTCTCTTTTTTCACATTAATAAAAATTCTGGTTCACAAAATTGATAAAACTTGCTTGCATATTATATTTTTTCAATAATTAAATTAATTAATGAGTAATCTTCCAGGTTCCAGGCACAATAAAGTCGAACAAAAGAATAATGATACAAAAATGTATCTTTCTTTTGTTTATGTACACTCATCTGGGCGTAATTCTTGAACGCAGCCCAATAGAGAATATTATAGTTTTCGACCGTAGCGGATTTGAATCGATTTGAATTAGATTAATGACGTTGCATGCTCTACTATTAGTAGTGCACGTAACATCTATTAATAATAAAGCTTGTATTGTCATTAATTAAACCCCAATTCACACCCGCTACGGTTGAAATTAAGGGGATCTTAAAGACGACAGTCATATTGTAAATAATACTTACACACAATTATGTATCATTGACACATCATTGACTACATACTACTTACCAATATTACTATCAATATCTCACGCACACATACACATAAATTTTCGCATAACAATAACGTTTTAATTAGACGTGTATAAGTCCAATTTTAGGAACATCAATTTGTTTCGTCATACAAACTACTAGTCTCTGTAAAATATTATTTCGTAAGTACAGATTGCACAGCTTTTATATGAAGCAAATGCTATCACGACGTGACAGCTTTGGAACGTCATATTGGACTAAGAAGTGGTAAAGAAGATTTCAATTTCGAAATTTTTTGTCGTTCTCAACATATCTAGACTCTACCTCTCGGACACGTATTAATGCGTATATTTTAATCCTGGAAAAGGATTTTCGAATCAGTAAAAGAGAAAAAAAAGTAATTGTTATACAAAAATGATATGGTTTAGTCGATAATATAGACGATTTTAGGATCCCTTTAATATAAGAAAATTTTTTTCCGAGTTCTATAATATGTAATCTTAAGATATATTTTTGAATTACCAAAACTATACTCAAAAAGATTGTTTTATTACGTTTATTATACGTCTGAGTATTTGTATAAAATTTGAGCACAATTCTCTTATTAATTTAAAAGTTTTATTTGATATTTTATTTATATTAATTTTTAAAATCGCGTTTTATATTTAGAATCAATTTTGGTTACATACTCAAATATAACAAAAGTGTCACTGACATCTATTTATCCTTGTCTATTTAAAATCTGTTTATGCGCTTGCATTAATTACGTAATTTATGTAACTCTTTATAATATTATATTTTCAAAACTGTTAAAGACAGTTTGCAAGACTTGTATACTATAATTGCATTGCAGTAAAATAAACTGACAAGAATAGATATGTTCTGACAGCATCAATTAACCATGCGCTTCCAATACATACGTTCCAAGATTTTTTAGTACTTATTTGCAAATTTGATAAAAGAATAACGTTAGTAATTAAAACACAAACTTTTACATATACCAATAGAATTCTAATAAATATTCATGTAAAAGTTCATTTAAATCCACTTGCTCGTTCAAAAGTTACTTAAAACTGCAGCAAAATATGGTCACTGCGCTATACAGGGTGTCTGGCAAGAATCACAAAATATTTTGGCATCGTTGGAGACAGCGATATAACAGAGCATGCGTTGCTTCTGTAAGAGCATTCAATGACTCCGTAAGTATGGAGAGGAATCATCGCGAATCAATGCACCGATCTTGTTGTTCTGCCAGTATCAGAAATAACAGTGGTACAATATGTGGAAGAAGTTCATCATGTAATACTACCAATGAGTCGTCGTATAGGAAGAAACTTTTTGCTTATGCAGAAAAAAAATATTTTTAAGCAGTATATATATAAATATATAACCTCAATTCCACGAATTTCTTACCTGTTAGTGCTCTACCGATAAAGAGCTGTATCACATTATAACTACTCGCAATCAAGATCCATCCTAAAGAAAAGTTTATACCGCATACTATCATGGTACATCGTCTTCCATAGCTCATGGTAATAAGACATAAAAGGCAACCGATGATTTGGGTGACAGATACAATAGAAGCTAGACAAAAATTTGTCCGATATTATGAGTGCATTTTACAAACAATATTTTTTCATTTTATAAAAATATTTCATCATTTTTTTAAAGTATGCATGTAATACATATGATCCTACTTTATTATTTTTTCTATTTGTATTTACATATAAATTTATGCAATATAACAATAAAAGAATGTACAAAGATTATTTATTCTTGTTATTAACAATTATAATTCAAATATTGAGTATGACAGAGACTAACAATAAGTGGTAACGGTTATTACTGTTAATAGGGGTATATTTTGGAGTGAATAAATAGTACTATAAAATTGTATTAAAACAATTACCAAATAAAGGTTCTTCCATTTTATTTAAAGTTATCGATGACATATTACTTGTCAATACTGGAAGTACTACAGAGGAGTATCCCATAGCGGCTCCTGTATTAATTTGAGTCAAGTTGCAAATAATGATGTAAAGAAGCTGTGACAAATTATATATATATAGAAATTAGATATTAAATATGATATTATTATCGTCTTTATTTTTGTTATGTCAAAATCACGAACATTACTCTTTTTCTTATTTAAAATTTTAGAAGAGTTCAAACTCACAACATTTTAATTAAAAATTCTTTCATGGAGATTTTGTCTTAAATCACATTAAAATTAAAAAAAATCATGACTTTTTTCTTTTTATTAAATATGTTTAAATATTTATTATTTTTATTGAATATATTTGGATTACATACCATAAAAAGCACTTCTCTCCGCGCATTCAATCGTAGACACATTTTTATATTTACCGTATTGTCGCTGCTTCGTAAAAATTTTACGAAAAACACAATGTATTTCTATATTATTTATGTTCACTAATTGCACTATAATAATTTATAAGATTATAGCATAAATAATTTACTAAACAATTCACGAGTTCATTAAGAATAAAAGTTGTGATTCAAAATTGCGTTTAAGATAATTTCAAAACTTATTTTCAAAACTTATTTTCAAAACTTATTTCAAAATGTATTTTCCGAAGCATTAACATTGTTATTCAATGTGATATGCACATTTAAAATATGATTTTATAGACAATGAGTAGTATATCTAGTGTGTTTTACTAAACAATTTTCGATCGAACTTCTAATTAAAAATAGATGATAATAATTATCCCGAAACTTTCAAACTTATTGTATCGTCAAAAGTAATGCTTAAACTGATCCACTTTTTTATGCGTATTTTACATGTATGCGGTTGTTTAACGTTTCCGAGTAACGTTATCAAGAAAACTAAAGTAAAAATATCTTGCAGTAATAACTAACCGCGTCACATAGATTATTCATGGATGACCAATTCCATAATTACCGACGTAATTATACGATAACTTAAAGAACTTATCGTAAATGAAATTTTTTGTTAATTATAGTATTTAATATGCTGATGACGAGAGAATTTGTCATACTGAATAATAATGTATCTCTCAGTATATGACATATGGGATCCTTTGCATTTTTTATATATCTTCTTTAACCGTTAATACACACCTTTGGGTCATTCGTGTCTTGCGCATTTCTTTTCTTTGAAATACTAAAAGCACCTAGTCAAATATCGGTCTCTTATCTATTCCTAAAAAAGTTTGGCATCATAGAGAACAAGTTTTATGCGATGCCGGCTTCAATTCGTGCGTATCTTTTAACTGGCATAACTTCGAAATTCACCTCCGGATCACAAATGACACACAACGTGTGTACGAACAGAGTGTACATTTTTTGTAATTAAAAAATTTTTACTTTTTTCTTTATTTTCAATTAATTCTCGGTTGTATTACGGGAATATTTCGTGAATTATTAAAAAATGAATTTAACTCTAGAACAACATATGAGCCCTTAATAAATACGATTTTTGGCACTCTTGTGCTAAACGTTATCAGTAATATTATATATTATGTTGTCTGTAATGTTATAAGTTATAAAGAATATTTTCATAATAAATTATATGTTTTTTTAACACAATAGAAATAATAAAATGCATTGTTTAAAATATAAATGCAATATATCTTTAATTTATAGCCATTCATGCGTTAAAAAAACATCATTTTCAGGTTAATCAATAATTAAACTTTTTGGACAGCCGATACTTGAACTATTTTTTTTGTAGTTTGGAATATTAATATTAAATTTAATTGAACTGTATTTTTCCTTTAAACATTTTTGTTTCAGAGTTTTACATTTTTATATGAAACAGTTCATTTTTCTCATTATGTTAACTATATTTAATAATAAATTATTAATATGGCTCAATATAAGAATAAATCAATAAATAAAAGAAGGGCTACGAGCCAATTAAAATATAAAGAATATTTAATATTCGTACAAACGTTTCGACGCCGATCGGATCATTTTCAATGTAAAAACAAATTACATTACATAAGTTGTCGAAGTATTCGGTCAGATTACAGTATCTAGTGAAACGTATTCGTTATTTTTGTATTCCCTATTATTTGATGTGTGTGATCCATATGTAAAATTAGCATCATTTGACTGATATAAAAGTGATCTCATCTTATTTTTTAAAATGTCGTAATGATGTGAGTCAAACGTTGAGAGAAAAATGTAACAATTTATCTACAATTTTTTATAAATGTATAACTGTACAAATACTTTCTAAAGATGTCAAAATATATGTAGAAATCGTTTAATAATTTATATATACTTGTAAAAGTAGGAGGAGGAGGAGGAGAAGGAGGAGGAGGAGGAGGAGAAGGAAGAGGAAGAGAACGTCCCCGCGGAGGAAGGTGCCTCCGCTGATAACCAGAGGAAATTCCTCAATTCCTACTCGACTTTTTCTACCACCTCATCGAGATTGCCGATGAGGTGGCGGAGGTTTTGAGGAGGGCAGCGGTTCACGACGCATTTTGGGGAGGTCTGCAGCAGCGGCGATGGCAGCGGTGGTGGTGGCGGTCGTGGCGCGTATCAGTGGTATCGCTGTTTACATAAACAACGATATCGCCTGGGACCTTCCCCGCGCCCCGCTCCCTCCTCGGAGGACCAGAGTTAGAACCGGCATAGTATACCTACTAACACGAATCTCACTTGTGGCGCTCATACAGCATCGTTAAGTGATTAAACAAGGCAGTTTTGTGCGCGCTTTTATTAGAGAAATCACAAGACAATCCAAATGATTTTATAGCTAATGGATATTGTCGTCTATATCGATAACATTGATAGATAGCGATATCGGTTGATCTCGAGGTGTATTCAGTTTTTACGTGCTACGTGAACAATATTTTTATTCTTGAGGATAATCTGTTATCGACATTGTAAACGTATCACTGCGTATTCTTTATCGATAAATACAGCCTATTCTTGTCTAATAAATCCTGTAAAAAGTACATAAAATCGATAATCAACTGTTAAGAAATATATACACGGATTTTGTTAAAGTGGAAATTTCTAATCCATTAAAGTTTTATTTTCGCTGTACATACGTATTAACATCGGAAAAATGACTTCTCTCGAAGAGGAATGCAGCCATTTCATTCAGGTAGGTCAATTCATGGATCTTTCGAAATACGCTTTCTTATTTTGTAATACGATCAAGAGTATTTCAATGGATCGCTGTATTGCTCGTCAAAGAGTTGATGCATACTCACGTATATCATCTAAGATGAAATATCAAATTTATATAAAAATAATGTCGTGCTTTTAAGAAGCGTATATTGTAATCAATCTAAACCTGTTTAGACGACAAACTTTAATATACAGAGTGACAGAAAAGTCTCAGATAGGTGAAGTGTCTCGAAAACAAAGCGTTTGAGAAAAAAAGGTTTTATACAAATGTTGTAGAGTTCCAATGAATGCATTAAATTGCGATACTCATTTGACCTTGAAAACAAGTAAGAAAACAAGGAGAAGCTCTCTAAAGGTCTTTAAAGTCGACTTTCAAATATTTAATAAAAATCCCCACTTCTCAATAATCTTGTAGTTGATATTAAAATTTACTTAAAATACTACAATGAAACTCCTTTTAATTAAGTATTTTTCGAGATAATAGTCGACATTCACTTTTATGTAAAAGTACACTGTTAAATCTATAGTGTCAAATTTTTCCTAACGTGAGTCGCCATTGCTCCTACTAAATATATCGTTATTTTTTACCAAAACGATAGTTAAATTTGACACTATATTGTGTCAATTTACACTATATAGTGTTAAATTGACATTGTATAGTGTTAAATATAACCATTGTTTTAGTATAACGAAATGATTGAGTAGGAGCAATGGCGACTGACATTAAGTTAAATTTGACACTATAGATTTAACAGTGTAAAAATAAAATACCTTTAAACCTTGACTTTGACATATGTTGTGAAGGTCATGTTCTTGAATAACATCAAAAACTTTCTCTATCGTCAATTAAACACATTGGATAATGATAATGCTCTGGCAGTACTTGAACTTTGTTTCAACTCATATCTCGAAAAATACTTAACTGGAAGAACTTTCTCATTATAGTGTTTTAAAAATGTAGGGTAAACCCGACAAATACGCCGCACTGGGATTTACGCCGCAGAAGTCAGAAAAAATAGAAGGAGTGGGGGTAATTTTCTCGTAACTACTGTTACATGCCTTTATGTTATATTAGTATTGAGTTATAATTTCAGCTTCTTCTCTACTGTTAATATTAATGAAATTGTTGTGAGTTGAATCGATTTGTCACTGTAATAAGTAGGGCCATTATAAATTATAATAAAATGATTACATAAAATGATTACTGTAGGGCATGTAAAAGACCTAGTGGTTATTTCGTGATACATACGTGTAGAGGATTCACAAGTGAATGTCCAAATAAAAAGCTTAAAAGGATAACAAATAATCAAATAAATTCTGCAAACTCGGGATCGATATACTTCAATTTTTTTGCACTATTTATTGCGATTATTGCGCGATAACCTTGCGCTATTATATAAGCGTGCGCGATAATGGAATCTAATCTCGCAATTGCAAGTGATAAATTTAATAATCTTGTAATTACACGTGTTTGACACAAAAAAAAAACACCAGAACGAGATTAATCATTTCCTGTAGTCTTTTGGACGTGGAATACAAATGCTATGTCAAAATTGACAAATTCAAAATGACGAATTCAATATAACAGATGTTAAAATTAAAAAAAAATTCAGATTACACGAAAATTTAGAGGCTTAAATTTAGATGATTTTAAATTTTCGTATTCAGCTATCTAAAAATTTTTAAGTATGAATCAACATAATTGAAAGCTATTTGGTAAGTCATCAATGATTTAACATGAATGTCTTATTAACACGTTAAGCGCCAAGCTTATTTCTTTCTTTTCTTGTTCACGCATTTAATTATTTATTAAGCTCGAACTCCGACGAAATCACTAGATGTCGCAGTTTTTCCAGTGCACCGATATGTATACTACCACACCAATACCTCTCGCAACCTATGATGCACGCAATCCCACGTTCGTGTCAATTTTCGTATATATATATATATATATATAACAAATTCGTCGCGATAAAGCCTCTAAGTGTAATTCTAAGAACTCGACGTTATTTGCTCGTGTTTGTGGATCACTATTTCGTAAGTATAGGTTGCAAAACTTTCGTATCAAGCAAATGTTACGATTTGACAGCTTGAGACGCCATGTTACACTAAGAAATGATAAAAAATATATCAATTTCGAAATTTTTTGTCGTTCTCGGCATAAACTCTACCTCACAAACACGTATTAATACGTATACTTTAATCCTGGAAAAGGATTTTCGAATCTGTGAAAGAGAAAAAAAGTATTTATTATACAAAAATTATATGATTTAGTCGGTAATACAGATGACTTTAGGATCCCCACATGTTAAAATTTTCTGTTATCAGTCACTGATGACTGACGCGGCTTGAACGAAAGGTATATTGTCAGTCACCAGTGACTGATTAACGTGTTAACCACTGTCGACACTAAAATTCGTGCATCATAGGTCAAATTCTTTTGAGGGCTGAAAGAATCCTAACAACATTAATTTTAATTGGAGTAAGATTTTTCTACATCAAATATTGTTACAATATAACAAAATAACTAAAAGTGGCTATTTTTTCGCAACTTCAATTGAAAATTTCTTCAATTGAAAATTATGACGTGATAAAGCAATTTAAAAAACGGATTCGTATTCACCCTACAGCACAAAATTGCATAAAAATTGCAACAACACTGCTGCAACATTACATGTTGCAGCAATATTGCAGCAATATTGCAGTGATTTTGCAGGGATATTGCTGCAAATTCTGTGCTGTATGGGCATTCAAAAAGCTGTAAAAGGTTACAATATGCGCCAAAAAAAAATGCGACTCTCACAACTAACACTTCAGTTGTCGCTTTAATTAAATAAAATGAGTAGACGGGGGCAAATTTGATTATAACACAAATATTTTGTTTTTTTACCAAATATTTATTCGATATAATTTCCTTTAATTGTAATTACTGTATTACTGTGTCACACTCAGCAAACATAATAGTGATTAAGGACGTTCTCCGAAAAATCCATTTTCTTTAAATTTTTCTGAAACTTACGGAAAAAGCTTGTTTTAGTGTCCTGAACATGTGCTTTAAAACTCAATATCCGGAGCGGGATCATTTTTGCGCTTCTACGCATAAGGAGCGGAACGAAAGAACGGAATGGTACTCAACTTATATTTTCTGTGTGGGCGACTGCGTGGACGCGAGTAAACTTTAGGTTAAGCACAAGCGCAAAAATGATCCCGCTCCGGATATTGAGTTTTAAAGCACATGTTCAGGACACTAAAACAGGGTTTTTCTGTAAGTTTCAGAAAAATCTAAAGAAAATGGATTTTTCGGAGAACGTCCTTAAAACAGAGTCGCATTTTTTTGGCGCATACTGTACTAGTATCGTTTCGGTATTTAGCAAAAGTAATTTTTGTCGAGCAGTGTTATAAATAATAATAGTGATACGATCAATATCTTTTCTGTTAATCACTGTCAACTTTTATTGCGATCTTATGCTTAGTGATTGCAAAATTTAAACGATGCTGCACCAATTTTCCATCCCGTCAAATACCGATCGGTTTCACGAGTGAATGATATTGCCGATCGGTCTCGGAGTCCGGAGATCAATACGTCATGACGTGCGTACGCAATATCGTATTTAATCCTCTTATGCAAACACTAAAAGTTCCGTAATAACACTGTCACGTTGTATTACGTACAGACTTATTGTATTAAACCAAGTTGTACTTAATTACTTCTAATCCGTATACGCGTGTCAATCCTTAACACAGAACATCTCTGAGTTAATACACGTTTTATGCAAACCATGTGTCTCTTTCATATTCTTTTGTTATAATTACACGGCATTACCATTATCATTATTAAATCGTCTCCTCCAATGACGTACAAGAGATTTTTGTAATTCAAATGTTAGATTTATTAGTATTACACTACTTCAAAAAGAATATAGTAATTAGTTGTACTTAATTAAAATAGATATTACCTAAGAGAGATATTACCTAATGAATTCTTATTTTGAAGGTTATCGTAAAAAAAGTTATGTGCCATGATTCATTGTTCACTATATCAAAATGATTGTATGTAGACCATCTAACCTTTTCCACGATAATCTCCAAAATAATGCGGTAAAATAGCACAACAGCAAAAAGTTGCTTACAGAATAATAAAGCCAAATGTGCACACAAAACTATTGCACAATGAAAAAAATTATAGGTATAACAACAAAAACATAAAAAATGCGTAAAACTTACGGAAAAATTTACTTTGCAAAATTCTTAAAACGTAATAATATTATATATAGCCGTTCTTGGCAATTTGCCAGCCGACTGAGGAACCGAGGTGGCGTTTAAATGCAAGTCGCTGCATGATAACAACACAATCTAGTAACACCGCATTTACGAAATATCGAAATAGTTTACAGTATACTACTGGTTCACTGTTGGACTACCTAAACCTGTGTAGAAAAAGCTTATTGCTCCCTTACTTCAAAGTGATTCAGAAAATTAAGTTTTCCAGAAAACAGGAAAAATTATATTTCAACTTACCAGAAAATTGTAGACTACCCAAAAAGTACAACTGATCCATTTGAACTCGAAAAGAATTTATTTTCTTGACTTCTTTATGAATTAGCGTAATTTGTTAGAAATGAACTCAAAAAGAATTCCTTTCCGACAATTAACAAAGGACTTCTTACAGAATTAAATTGAAGTTAATTTAAAGAAATCCTTTTTCTGTTCGTAATTCGGATTCGAAAAAAATTCATTTTTAGCTTGGTCACAATATACTTGTACAAAATTATTCCTGCTACAAATCATAATCTGCCGCCACTAGAATTGTACCGTGCTTGAGTGATTGCTGCGAGCGTAGTAGAAATTAATTTTTGCAATAGCGTTTTGTATACATATATACAAAAAATATACATACTACGAAATATATATTACATATACAGAGTGTTTAGAATTTAAATGTCAAAACTTCTGGAGCGTGTAAGAGATCGATACACTAAGAAAAAATGTCCTGTAGAGATATACTCGTTTTTGCTTCGTTTTGGAAAAAATTGCAAAACTAAACTGAGTCGAAAAGTCTTCTACCATTTTGCAATTTTCGTAATAGTTAACAAGATATTAATTACTAAAAATCGCTTAATTTCGGTTTTCAATAACTTTTACTCAAATACTATCAACTTTACAGAAAAACAACAAAAGACAAAAATTGCTTATTTTCTTCTCATAAAGTTCCGAAAATTTTTTCAGAATTTGTTAATATTGTATTTTCTCACGTTGATAAAAACATAACAGAATTACCTTTTTAAAAAAAGATAAAAAGAATGGCGCGCCAAGTGTGCGTGCTCTTCTCAGAAAAAAACCATTACATAAGTTATTATACGCGCTTGTACGTGTGTTCTATGAAAAAAAAATAACTTCCTATTCCGAACTTATTCTAAACCTATTTTCCAAACTATTAAAGTAGATAATAATAATTAATATTAAGGTTTTTTTTATAAAACAAGCAATAATAGTTGGTTATAAAAAGAAAATCATTTTCATCAATAACAACAATGAAAAAACGCAATTATTAAAATTTAACCCCCTTAAACCTGTTATTGGTCCTAATAAATCCCTTATCAGCATCGATATCGAATATTGAAAAATTCAACGTTGATCCAATAAATCTACTAAATCAAACAAATAATAAATGGTTTCTCAATTTGACAAACAAAAATATTCTTCCGACTGTTACTAATCTGTTGCAAATGAGTAGTAAATTTAATCTTCCTGACTCTTATAATAAGATACATACAATTAGAGAATCCATAAAAGACATTGAAAGCTGTTCATTTCGAAACAAAAAATTTACTATCTGACTAAACTTAGGAACATAGCCATTCCTGAATTTCACCGCTTTCTCCACAATAAGATAACAAACGTATATCTCCGAAAAGAAAATTAACAATAATGTTAAGCGTACGACACAATGGTATAAGGAAAATGAGGAAGTAGTTTTTACACGTGCTGATAAAGATAACGTGACTGTAACCATGAAATTATCTCTTTACTATTATCACAAAGTAAACGAACTCTTGAATGACAATGACACTTATTCCGTAGTAAATAAAAATCCGACACCAACAATAGAAAAACAATTAAATAATATGTTAAAAAAATGGCACAGTAAAGATTTCATCTCGGATAATGAATATTTTAATCTCCGATCTAGTGACTCTAACTTGCCAAAAACCTATGGATTATCTAAGTTACACAAAGATGGTATCCCGTTTAGGATTATTGTATCTTCCATAAATATGGCCCTACACCCTATATATAGCAAAATTCCTACATAACATTATTTCTAAAAGTATCCCACTGCAAAAAGTCAGATAAAGAATAGTTTCAAACTTTACAAATCTTTTGAAGTAAGGAAACGATTTACTAAAAATTTAAAATATGTTAAATTTGAATGTATAAAGAGATTAAAATAATAAATTTTTCAAATCGTAAAAAGATTTCAGTTTCTATGGATATGAAGCCTATTTTAAAGGTGGCATATATACATCATTACTGAAATAAAATACTACTATATTGAATCATCAATAAAAATTATTGAGATATACAATAATATGCATAACAATAATCTCAATCTAAGGTCGCCACGTATTAAATGAGCTCAGAATGGTAAAAAAAGGAACAGCTGGCAAATTTATTAAATCCATCTGTAAAAGTCTTCTGCAATTAATACTACTCACACAAATGTCAGCGGACTTCGGCAAAATATTACATCTTGCGTTTATTGCATATGCGATTGTTACATTGAGATCTGTTTTGCAAGTGTTAACATTTATTTGCCTACGATGTGTGTGTGTGTAATGGCGATGTTGTCACTATTGTCACTAGGAGATACCGAAAACGACGTAAGATGCCGTATTATTCTTTTATAAACCACAATCGTTTCTTATCGCTTTAGGTACTCAAGCATTGTAATTGTAGAATTCCTTAGAAAAATAATTCCTGTTGCAAAATTATCATTGCTAAGTACTGCATATTTGTATTGGCAGCAATCAAATTTAGTTGATAGAACTAATTCTAAAAATTATTCGTTATTAAAGCAGAATCTGTTGCGTTATTAAAAAAATTTACTGGATATATATATTTTTATAAAAATTATGTTAATTTATTAAAGCAAAATAATATATCTTTTGCAAATACTTTTTCTATTGAAGCAAAATCACTTACTGCTCACATAAATTCCATGATGACAAAAGAAATTTGTTGTAGTAATCAATTTATCTTATTATAGCAAAACTTGATTTGTTAGGAAACAGATTTGCTTTGCGCGCGCGCGGAGGGATCCTAAAGCCATCTGTATTACCGACTAACCATATAATTTTTGTATAACAATTACTTTTTTCTCTTTTCTAGGTTTTTAAAAGGATTCGAAACTCCTTTTCCATGATTAAAGTATATGCATTAATGCGTGTCTGAGATTTATGCTGAGAATGTAAAAAAATTTCAAAATTAAGATCTTTTTTATCGTTTTTTAGTCCAATATGGCGTTCTAGAGCTGTCACATAAAAGCTGTGCAATTTATAATTACGAAATAATAATCTACACACTAGTTTGCACAAAGAAACAACGTGGAGTTCTTAGAATTGGACTTATAATTAATAGACGTATAATTAAAATGTTACAGTTATACGAATATTTATGTGTATTATGTGTGCATGAGATGTACTACATACTATTCTGTATATGGTGATGTGTCAGTGACACATAAATCGTCTGTGTGTAAGTCCTACTTATACTATGACTAATCGTCTTTAGGGTCCCCGCCTTAACAGATAACATGTTTTCTCGTAAGAAAGATTCGACACTAATCTGTATAAAGCGGGGATGATTAGACCAATTAGACCTATTTCATGCACCTATAAATGGATAAAGATGTGTATTATACTTTTTTCGATTGCTCGCCTTGATGATATACAATATACCCTTGTATCCAGTATCATCCAGGCGCGGCAACATGTTTGATTATGACACAAACTAATGATAATGCTGAAAATTATTTATTTTATTCAATATTCTTTATGTTATTTATTTACGTTATTTATTTACTTATTGAATTTAATTCTTTTATATTTTTATTACATTCACTGACTCTTCCCTGCATTGTAATGCATTGTTATCATACTAACATCCTAATTTATTTATTTACCTTTTTTGTATTTATCTATTTATGTATTATATTATTCCCACTTTATTTCCAGCCTTATTTTCTTCTTAGTAAGTTATAGCATAATAAGTTGTACATTTTATGGAGCTCTTGTTTCTCACAAATTTTTTTTCAAGTTTTTTCGTTTCTGCTCTATTCTGGATACAAAAGTTGTGTATTCAATAATTTTTACTTCTTAGTTTATTAATTTTATGTGTCATGCAGGTAATAGACGAGTCTCTTTGCACTGCAAAGCAATATTATATTGGATCATTAAAAAAAGTTGTTTCATGCACTTTTTGCCACATTGTGCATGGCAACAGCCATCCTTGTCGGGCGATCATCAAATATCAATCTATCTATATCTACTCTTGTCAGGCCAAAAGAATGATAAGTTCACTATTAGATATTTAGAGACTACACATTATACTGACGTTAGTCAGATGTGACGTATCACGGATCATAAAAACATGTTTAATTGTATTTTGCTCATGTAACTAAATTGTTTCGCTAATGCAGCAAAAAAGCTTGATAATTAGATAAAAATTTATTCATTCTTACAATAAAATAATTTGTACAATTATAGTTTTAGTAATATTATATCTAGCAAATAGCAATTAGCACTCGTAATAAATCTCTCTGCTATTCACATAATAATTTACAGATTTTGCTAGAATAGAGTAAGATCTGTACTAGAATAAAATTATGACATAAAATACTATGTTATAACTTTGCTAGTATAGCAAATCAAATATAGAAAAATGGAATTGAAGTTTCATTAATGTAGAAATTTAAATATATTCTGGTACACATTATAATTTTTATCTAAAGAGGAGTATAGAGAAGAATACCAAGGTCTTTACTTAAATTGTCCATGTTATAAGATAACATTAATGACGATATAAAATTTACAAAAATATAATTTAATTATCGTAAAATATATTTTTAATTAAAATATATTTTTAACTCATTTTAAGAATCATCGATAAATTAACGGATGTCATGATACAAATTATGTTACGGTAATTACAATATGTATCTCGTTCGAGGAAGTTACGCAAGTCAATGTCAAGACGACCAAAGCGCAAATAAGACCGGAAAGAATTTAAAAGTCATACGATAAGTTTGTAGCACGGAATCAATCGAAGCGTGAAGTTTTATTGAAATCTCACACCGATTACTAATTAGCCTTTCACTTTGGTTGGATTCAACAAACAGATGTTTCAGATTAAATATTTACATGTATGACATATTATAAATTCTATTTGCTATATATAACAAACGTATGATATAAAAATGCAATCGCATCTGATATTTCTGAGCATCTATATTGTTGATTGATTTAAGCACGGAGAGATATTTTTATTTTAATCAAACTGAAATAATTAAATTTGTTAACATAATTGTTTAAACAAAAACAATAAATATAAAATTATACATAACCTTTTAAACTAATTAATTGCTCAAAAATTATTGAATCGCTTTATAATCCAATTAACATACGATTTCTATAGATTTAATATGAAAGAGAAGATATAAACAAATCATGAAATAAATTCTAAATCTAAAAAAGATATGGCGATTGCTATTACGAATATACATATACAATTTATTTCAACCATGTTTTCTTTTGCTCTCTTTTCTTTGATAACCGAATGCATTTCGTTTTTCTTTTTCTCTCAATCAAACATTTTTACAACATTATGATAAATTACGATCTTATCATTAATGTCAGTATTGTTGTTAATTACATTGTCGGATTCAACATTATCACATCGATTTGCGACCCGTCAACTATTAATGATCTCTCGATTGTCTTTCTACGTAATATCGCCTCTTTCTTATCAATACAGAATTCTCAGTAACAGAAATGTACGTATACACGCTGGATTTATATTTGATATTCGCGTAAGCATCATTGAACGATACAGCGGATCATCATGCTGCGAGAACGGTCCCGGAGTGGAGAACGTGACCGGGTGTAGCAAATAAATTCCGTACGTCGTTCTCAGTCAATAACGAGTTCCCAGTTAGCTCTGATCACAACCGCGGCTACATCGGAAGACTTACATCTCGCGCTAATCGAGTGACTCGCGGATGTCGGAATATACTAGACGAGATTTTCCTCAAGGCATACACGCACAAAGAGAAATATTTTCCAATATTTTAAAAAAAGCTCGATCGTGCAATGTAGAAAGATTTGACATATTTATAAAATTTTTTAATTTGATATGATGAAGACGATCGCTCGGACATAATAGCGAGCATTGGACGCGTAAATTTACAGATCTGAAGATAAAGCGACTCAAAAAATTGCAGATATCTTTTTATTATTCGGAGCAATCTAGTGAATATCGAAAACATCGCTTGAAACAATAAAACCGCTGGTTGTAGATTTGACGTGTATATTCTTTAAAGATCGAAGAAGACATTATACAAACAGATAGTTTAGAAAGTAAACAATTCAACGTAAGTTTATTATGTGTATATATGATGATATTATTATATATCTAGACAAAAAATATTGAAAATAGAAGAGGGAGACGTAATCTAAAACGCCGCGACATATCTAAATAGGATAGTAGTTAATTTATTTCAAGTTGTTCAACGCTTTCGCATCTTTTCAATCGAATTCCAAATCACTTAACGCTCTTATATCTTTTAAATGTGGGCAATCGATTAATAATTATGATGGTTTAAAGTACTTTCCAATACATGATATCGAAATAATCTTATTATCAAGATAAGTATCAGAATTGAATATTGTAAAGATATATAAAAGATTAAATCGACAATGAGAGAGTAAGAAATGCACTAGTAACGAAAATAAAAAAAAACTAATATCTTTTTCTAAAATTGCGAATAACGTTTCGTGAAGAAAAATCACCGAATAGGTTACGGTCGTTATATTATTTAATTGATGCAATTAATTATAGAAAATAAAATTAAATAGAAGAAGACATCATGAACACGGACATTAAGGACACGAACGAACGAACAAACACTAATAACGTGAAAGAACAAACAGATGTTAACAATACGAATGAATACAAGAATATTAAAAATACAAACGAGCATGTTAATAGTGCGAATAGACAAACAGATCTTAACAATGAGGGTTTGCATGTATCAACGTGCATGGAAACCAAGGTATGTACATATTTCCATCAATTAGATGTAATATAAGCCCAAATTTTAAAATGTATATTAATAATGATAAAAATATAGGTTGTTACAAATAAATCTAATAAACATTAAAATTAGCAATAAGACGTCAGATGGTAACATGTAATTCATTTTATTAATAATAAAAAATCCAATATACTCCATCAAAGATGATAATACAAACTATTTTGATCTTCCCCGGTATATAATGTAACTGACTGATAAAGTGTGATAAATATGATAAGTGTGACGCAATTAACGTTATATAGTATAGAGTTGCATGAAATATTTTCAAAGAATTATTAAAGCGCATCGTTATGAAAGTGTGTTATCATGCTTCGTAAAAATCTAGTTAACAATTGATAAGTTAACAATTAAGTAATAATATAAAGTGCTAAAGTGCAGATTTTTCAAAATGGAAGTATGATATGTTTTAAAAAACTGTAATGGTCCGTAAACAAGGATTTTGTGTAAGGTAGGATTGGGTATTGTGAGCATTGCAGGTAATATAAGAATCCTTTAATTTCTGATTTTCTGTGATGCTGGGGTGTAAAAAACACCCCAGATGTGCCTCAGGTTAATAAAATCTTTTTTAATTAATTTTTGACAAAAACATGATGTTTTGAAAATAATTTTTTCTTTTCACGATCCCTTTTCACGATTTTTTTCCGATCCCTTTTCACTTATCGTAAAATATTTTTTGTGCTACGACATTTTCAACTTTCTAACTCAAAAATTCTTTCTTTTTCAATCTTCAAACGACAGATTTAAAAAAATAATAGTTAAAATCGATGCACTACAATCTGAGATACAAGCAAAAGGAAACGTTGGATTAGAAATACCCGTATGTGGATAAATAGGAACTTTTTTGTAATGTGGGTACGGAGGATTAAGAATGGATTTAAAATTTATCGATAACTTCTTAAAGTACAAACTTTACCCTTGAGAACGAAAAAAAGCTTTTAAATATGACTATTTTTCATAAAATTATGTTTACTTGAAGTTATGCAAAATTTTGAATTTTGGTATAAACTATTGCGAATATTGCGATAATTTAGTTGATAAGTGTAATATTACTTTTACATTACTTTTATTTTAATTTTACCTTTTTTATTGTGTATATCATAAATTAGTTATACTCTCTATAGAGCATATATATAAAATAATATACAATATGTACATACAATGTATAATGTTTAAAAAGTACCTACAATATATTTAGATTTATTTTTAAAATAAATTAATTTATATTTAGGTGTTCATAAAAAATGTGTATATCTATATCCGTATTTAATTATATTTTTCTTCAAATAACTATAACTATATCCAGTCATTTAATAAAATGTATTATATTTCTTACAACATTTTATTACTAGTATTGATTATGTGTTATAATTACAGAAGAAAAACATGATAAAACTAACTCTGATGTACTTTAATTTAAAACTTTTATACTATTTATATTAAGGCCGTTGGATCGACGGGTAACTAAACAACAACCAAGCTATGTTGTATGAGACAATATATTTGGAACAAGTACAACAATGTAATTATTTCTTAGAGAAATCCAAATATAGAGAAACCGAGTACGACTTGACGTGGACGAACTTGTGACGAGAGAGAAGAGGAAGAGACGAATATATCTTAAGCGTTCTTAAAGTTATCAGAATAAGGTTTCTCGCTGATAGGCGGCGGCGTTGGAGCGTGCGCGCCACGCGCTGTCAATTTGGAACGTCCATCTCAACAATTTATAGCCTTAAAAATTATATGCGTCAAGGAAATGTATTTATGAATAAAAATTCTATTAATCTTCTTGGTTGCAGATGGAGCCCAACGTCACTGAAGAAAAAAAATGGGAACGAACAGGCACAATCTATCAGGTATGATATAAAATCTTTTTACACTCCTATAAAATTAAAGATCACACATAATTCTCCTTTTTTTTTATTAATTGTTTCCCGTAAAAAACAAAATTTATTTCATTTTAGAGTATATATTATATTGTCTTCACAGATGGAAGAGAGAGAGAGAGAGAGAGAGAGAGAGAGAGAGAGAAAGAGAGAGAAAGAAAGAAATGATTTCACATATTATTTATCAAATCGAAAAGACATAAATTACTTCGCAAAATAACAAGCCCATTTTTCTGACGTTATCAGTCACTGACATAAATTACGAGCCTAACTTTCAGATATTATCAATTATTGCTTCATCAATCTATATTAAAAGCAAATAGCTGCTAAATATGATATTAATTAATTTAGTTTATAATTTACTGCTGAATTAATTTATTTTTGCACGGATAAGGTGATACTGAGTACACATTTAATATGTTTTGGCAATTGAAATATACACATGATTTCGCAATAGATATTCCATTGTTTTAGTCTGTAATTTTTAAGATATTTATGTGGTGGTCCGAGAATTTACGCACTGTTAGATTTTCTGTCAAATAATCTTGGAATTGAGAATAATAAAGATAAAACGTAAATTGAATGACGAAATAGAAACGAGATAATGTAGTACGATTTCCTAGCCAATTCAATTCTCTCTATAATAAATTATGCAGATTGTTAGGAAACGTTCATGTGATTCATAAGCGAGCGTATCACAAAAAAGTTTGCAGATATTATCGTTTTAACCTTGCAGTAACAATCACTTATTAGTTACAGACAATAAGATAAAAGTTACGACAACGTAATGTTAAGAATTAGAGCGTCGGTCGAATTTTTCCGCTCATTGTGCAAAATCTTGAAATTTAGTATTGCCTTTTAATAGGAACTTTTTTTTAAATAGTCTTTTGACGGCTCATAGCTATCAATATTTCTGTAAACTTCATGAAAATAAAGTTTTTAAAGGTAATTGGTACAAGGGTACTATGACAGTTGACAACTGTCTGAATAAAAAATACCTAAGTAAATAATAAATTTATATATTGCATCGAATATTATAAGGTTAATTAAATTTTACAAAATGTTTTGAATTTCAGTCTCATATAATCTCAAAACACTCTGTAAGTTATGAAAGTTAATTTTCTTGTTGAAGTGATTTAAGTAAAGTGCTTTTATTTACATTTGGATACATTTTTTGGTATTCGTTGATAACTTGGATAATAAATTATTTTTTTATTTTCGTCGTAAGTTAATCTGTCATTGTATTCAGTCATCAGTTTGAAACCTCTTTCGGCTGCGTCATTGACCACTCTCAATTTGTTTACTAATTGCAAATCGAACTGGTAATTTTAATCAATTCCACTCAGATACATCGATGTCAAGGAAGGCACTATCAATGCGGTATCTGAATACAATGACAGATTAAATTACGACAAAAATAAAAAACAATTCATTATCCAAGTTATTAATACCAAAAAATGTATCCAAATGTAAATAAAAGCACTTTACTTAAACAGCTTCAACAAGAAACTTAATTAACTTGCATAACTTACAGAGCTTTTTGAGATTATATGAGACTGAAATTTTTCCTTTGGACCGTAATCAAAATTTACGCAGAATAAGCTTATAGCTCATTCAATTCCGAGCAAATTAAAAAAATAATTTCAAAATTGGTTAAGAATTAGAGGATGAATTTTGTTCACAAAGGTGTTTTTCCACATGCGCCGGTGGCACGGATTAAAATGTTCAAAAAATCTGAAAAAAATATGGTGTTAATTTTTCAAGATACTGAACCACCTTGGGGGTGTCCCGATTAAATTTCCAAAATTGTTAAAATAACGACCACCCTAGATTATGTACATGGTGTTCCATTTAAATCGACCACCTGAAATATCTCGCTTATTTTTGATGATATAAAAAAATGTTTTAAATGAAAGGAACGATTTCCAGGGGAACGTATTTTGGTCATGTTTTTTTTTCCAGGTGGAGGCGCTAAAAAGATATGAATGTCACCTCCACTTTTTAAAATGGAATTCTATACACGACTTTTAGCTTACAGTCCGAAGTTGGCGAATCAAAAAACTAGCAAGAAAGTTCTTGAAAAATTAAGTAAAAAGTTATTTGTAAATTTTTATTTTAAGTAATTTTTGTGATATAAAGATTTAAGTACGCGGCTAATGACGGTTATCTTTAAATATTAGGAGAAAGTGGAGGAACTGCGCAGCGGATAATTGTGCGCATCCTGATTTGGTACTTTTCCAATGGATGACGACATTACTGTGGTGAAATTTTTACGCAGGAGGTCGTCCTTTTAAAATATAACTACAAAAGATTCGACGTAAATACGTTGCTCCAGAGAAATATAAAAAAGTGAAATCACATCTTTTCTTGTTATTTTAGCATTCAGAAAATGAGGTGATAAATCCGTATTTTTAATTTATTTGTTTAAAGTTGCATACATTATTAAAGTATATTATTATGTGCGTCTTTTGAGCTATTATTTATTAAATTTGATTAAGAAATGTTGAAGTAATCGTATTTCATATCGAGTCAGGTCGCGGCGGGCAACTGTGCGTAAGCGTTTTGAAATGCGCACAATTACCCATCTTTCATATACTATATGACTAACACTAATTTTTTCGTTTTTTCTTTGCATTATTGTTTTATTTTGCCATTTTATTTTGCCGAAGTCTATGTGTATTATTATTATATTAGTTTTTTATTTTTGCTTAATATATGTAATATATATTTAAAATATATTTAATATATATTTATATTGCAATATAATAAATATATTTTCTAATTTCTTTGTCAACATTCCATAATTCATTCATTTCCTACGACTTTTGCTTTGCGCACAATTACCCGACGCGAAGGGAAATTTTTTCGCTTTTCCGTTTTTTCCTTTTTGCTAAATACAACCTTATTGAATGAAAATCTGTTCAATATGAGGATACATAATGATAGAAGAATGTTTACAGTTTCTGTTTCCATACTTATATCGCTTTGAACTTGGAAAATCATTCCAGGACAATAAATTTCCCTTAGGTGCGCACAATTCACCCACTTTCCCCTAGTGAGTGCAATAATGTGCGGCTCACCAACGCTTACTAATAACGAATTCGGTTAGACGCACTATAGCTAGTACGCTCTAGTGCATGTTAAAACCTTTGTACACTAATTTAATCTGCGTAAAAGTGAAGCGCAAATATTTCGAATTATAAAATACATCTTTTACTTAACAGCAATAAAATGTATTGAGAATTTCATGGTATAATCTATTTATATATTTATAAATTACTAAACACACATTTTTACGTTAATTTGTATACGACAGCTTTAGTGTCCATCAGTGCAAACTGAGTACATCCAATCGAATTCGCTATAATATTATGAACGACTCATGCACAGATTGCCGTCTAAACGTAGTCTATAATTGGTCATATTTAAATCTTTATTATTTTTATCCTTCGTGGTCACACTTCCTGAGAAATTTATGCCGATTACACAGGGAGCAAAATGACCCCAATACATTTAATTGATTGTCATTTCCAGCTTTTGTTCTTTAAAATCACAAAAATTATTGAATATACTTTAAACGTTATAGAACATAGAAATGTAATGGTTTTTTATAGGTTTTAATTTTAATATATAATAAAAAAAGTAAAAGTTCTCTCTCTCTCTCTCTCTCTCTCTCTTGAAAAATGTGTTTTTTATATGAAGAAACATTATTACTATTTTAATTTGTAATATTTTTTGATAAAAATTTATGGCTATATATATATTGTACATATATATATATATTATACTCTACAACTTAATAATTTATACATACTCTACAGGTAGAAACTTTCAGATAAAAAATATTCCGCGTTCCATAAAGGTATTCTGCAGAATAAAGGAGACCATTTTTTTTTAAATAACAGAGTGTGAAGTTATTATATAAAATAGAATTTATATAGTATAAGAATATATATAATTTTTTAGAGCTATAAAGCCTCAAACTGTTTCTGAGTTCCCGTGGATCCCTAGTAACCACGAGGGATAAAAACTGCTTATAAAATAAAAATGTACAAATAACTTTATTTGTTTAATTTTTCGAAAACTCAATTGCTATAATATATTTTGATTTTCGAATTCAAGACACCCTGTACAATAAATTATATGTAATTACACATCTTTTATATCTTTTAAATATAATTTTCTATGGTATACAATTATATGTAAAAAATTTTTTACCGAGCACTTATCTCTGACGTCCCACAAAGTTCTAAATCTTAAGATTAGTAATGATAAGGTATATTCTATCTGTACATTGTATGATTTTCCAAGTTTTATCTTGATATCTTGAAAATATGCATGAAAAACGTTACGTGTTATATTACGTTCAGCCTTTAAACTGATTATGAATATAAAATACCATGATTTTATGTGCATAAGATTTTAAAACGTATGTAATTGCTGGCTGCGCCTTTTTTCATCTTAATGATCATATTCATCCAATTCTAATATTATTCGCATGTGTAATAGCTTCAGTTTGATGCGATAAGAAAATTATTCCGATAAAAAGATTCGATGTTTAATCAACCTTAGCCTTTAATAGTAACTGTGCAATATCTCCCGTATCTAATTGTTCTTCTCGTCATGTTTCGCATTTATAAATAATCTATATTAGTTATACATTTTCTGCTCTATAGAGAAGTTTGCAAAAGCTCTACGAATTATACAAATATTTTCTTTTAAGATTTTTTCGTGTATCGTTACGACATCATCGTCGGTTTTTCGATATCGCCGACTTCTGATTCAAAGCTTTTCTTTATCTCTCACTGCGAACACAAATATTTTTCTTGAACTTTTTTTCGTATTGCTACCATTATGTCGTCGTCGTCAGTTTCTCTATATTGTCAACTGCTGCCTGATTCGCAATTTTTTTTACAGATATTGATAGCCATATGCGCCAATATTGTGGTGTTGGGTCCAGCAATGGGTTTCGGTTACAGCGCTGTAGCAGAATCTGCAATGAGATCAAATAAGACTGATGGTGATTTACAACTTGATGCTAATCAAGCAAATTGGATGGGTTAGCGTCATAAAAAATTCATTCCTTTAATGAATTCTTTGCAATTTTGAATTATTAAAAATAAGTAGTCCTTTGGCAAAAGTCATTATTTCTACTGAAAGTCTTTTTGGCAAAAAACTTTTATAATTTTTCTTATTTAAGCTATCAATAAGACCTTTATTATAAAAAATTATGAAAAGTTTATTGTTTTTATTAAAAACTTTGCAGCTTGAAGAAGAATTTTAGCTCATTTTTAAACAAAACGTCCGCCATTTTTATTGAATGACTGATGGATATAACTGTATTTGCAACAATAAGGATTCAGACAGTTAACTTCTTTTGCACTCTTCTCCTTATATCTAGAGATAATTTAACTTCTTTTGCAATTAGATATACTTTTTCTCTATGATGTACTTTATATTGTAACTGTTTCAAATATTTCTTAAATATTTAATTCAATTCATAACCAAGGAGTTAAAGAATCCAAGGATTGCAATATTTAAAGTTTTAAATATTTTTTAAATATGATAGTAATAAGGCTCAACAAATTTAAAAAAAACGAGGGAAAAAAGGGTTACGAGCCAAAATCTGTCGTTAAAATTTAAAAAGTTAGTAAATAAAACATACAAAATCATTTTAATTTAAAATTTAATAACATATGTCCATTATATTTTTTTAAATTTATTGAACTTTATTACTATCATATTTTAATATACGCGGGCGTAAAAATGCGTTATACTAAGGAATATTCTCAGTTTACTTTTTTCTCTATTAAAAACCAATTAGATATTTTAATTATGTGCTAACATTGAGAATGAGGATCGAAACGTTTGTTTGTTTATAATTGACATATGTTATTAAATTTTAAATTCTGACTATTTTGTATATTTTATTTACTAACTTTTTAAATTTTAACGACAGACTTTATCTTGTAGCCTTTTCTTTTCTCGTTTTTTTAAAATATTTTTAATTATAGCTGCTTTTTTGCATTTAAGCTACACAAATAAATTTTAGTTATTAAAGTAAAAAATGATTATTATATTTGTGCAATAGCTACTGTATCGGCATTGGGTACACCTATTGGTTGCCTACTCTCGAGTGTCGTGATGGGACGAGGAAGAAAGACCAGCATGTTCGTGACATCACTGATCTCAATGGCGGGCTGGGTGATCATTTACATGTCAAACAGTTACGTACAAATCTTAGTTGGAAGATCAATTTCCGGAATATCCACTGGCATGGCGTCGGTCCCGACGACGGTGTATGCAGCGGAAATAGCGGGATCGAAATGGCGAAGTTCGATGGTTACATGGACCAGTATCTCTATTGCTCTCGGTGTTCTCATTGTTTATATCTTCGGGTATATTTTTCAGGTAAATGTTCACAAACAATAAGCATAATAATGCACAATTAATATCAAATTAAAACAAAACCGCAATATAAATAACACAAATAAGTAAGAAGCACCAAATACGGTCAAATGGAGCTTGATATTTAATAATATTTTTATGTAAATTTCAAATACATATTTCAATTAAATAAACTGCATGCTGATTACTGTCAGATTTGCTATCATAAAACGAAGCTGAAATAATAATATCTCAAAATAATTAATTGTCAATTTAATAATGATGCTAATAAGCATCTTGTAACATTGCAAAGAACTCATTGTAAAAAATATCACCAACCAGGGTCGTCTTTTTCAATTTGACCAAGGCACATAGTAATATTTGTTGCAATAATCAATATATATTAATGCATAATTGTTCTCTCTCAAAGGACAATTGGCGAATGGTGGCTTTAATGTGCGCTCTATTTCCATTGTGCGCGATCGCCCTCATTTTACTCGTGATACCCGAGAGTCCTTTGTGGTTGAGGGATCGAAATCGGCCCGATGAAGCGCTGGAGATCATGAAAAAGTTTCGCGGAATACCAAAGGATCAGCCAGCACCGGCGGAAGTCTTGTTTGAACTAAAACCGCGTCCGCAGAAGAAGAATCAGAACACGCTGAAACATTTGATGAAAAGGAGCTCTCTAGTACCATTCGGCGTAATGCTCAGCTTCTTCTTTTTCCAACAATTCTCCGGGATCTTCGTTGTCATATACAACGCAGTTGGAATCATGGCTAAATCTGGTGTTAAAGTAGATCCTTTCCTTGGAGCAGTATTGATAGGTATCGCTCGTTTTATAGCCAGCTTCTTAATGGCCGGTGTGTCCCGAAAATTCGGTCGACGAATACCGTCGATGATTTCCGGCATTGGGATGACGATCTTCATGGGAGGCTTGTCACTATATCTGTTCTTAGCTGAAAAGGGAACCGTCATGGCGGACAATGGGGTAATCCCGGTGATTTGCATGGTGATGTACATATTCACAAGCACTTTGGGTTTCCTGGTGATACCGTTCGCAATGATAGGCGAAGTGTTTCCGTCCAAGGTTAAAGATATATTGTCCGGCATGACGGCCGCCATAGGTTATCTCTTCAGTGCGATAACCGTTAAGACGTATCCAGATATGGCAAAGCTGATGAACATGTATGGCGTGTTCCTTTTTTACGCGATCATGTCTTTAATCGGCGCAATATTCATCTTATTATTCTTACCTGAGACAAAGGGAAAGACTCTACGCGAGATCGAGGACATGTTCTCGACGAAAAAAAAGGCCTTCGAATTGTAATCCATGGAAGGGATAGTCGAAGAAGTATTAAGTTATTCCGACGGTCATTACGTCGGTCTTCTAAGAAATTGAGAATTTATTGCTTATGTTAGTATACCCGATGAATACAAAAAAATTTGTAATTAAGTAAGTCCAAATTGTATTTATTCAAAATTTTTACTTAAAAAAAATGTGATCACATATCCTTTCAATATTTTAGATTTTCAAAAAATATTTATTCATAAAAAACTATAAATATTTAACAAATATTCATATTCATTCAGATAAAATATAAACTGAAAAAGAAAGCTCCATTAAGCAATCGTTACCCCTTAACTGTAATCGGCGCTTTGATGACTTTAAGTAAAAAAATTGATTTTATTTAATTTTGTCATTGTAATATTCAGATCTTATGAAGGAAATTTAAAAATTTTGAAAAATATTTTAGAAAGCAATAATTTTTTTATTTATAAATATCTATTTGATAGTGCGCCATACATATTTCGATATAATTCCGGTTACATCACAATAATGTTATAAACATTTTATGAGATACTTTGGGCGCGTCGTTCATTATGATCTGTGGACATTAAATTCCAAAATATATTATAATATTTATTCTCAATAAAAATGTCTTTGTTTAACCTATAGGTTAAACAAAGACGCTCATCGTATAGGTCGCGGACTAAGCGCACGGTGTAATCGTAGCTATTGTTTTTTATAGATTTCTGTTTTCTCTTGCAGCCTTGCAAGTTATGTGCAGATAATAAAGAATAAAAATGAATACGAAACGAAAATATTAATTCGTAATCATACTAAAAAAATATTCATTCAAACGGAATAAAAAAGTATTTATTCGTTCCTTGACGAATGAAAAAGAAATATATTCGAAAGAGTATTTTCAATTATTTTTTTACTCATTTATTCGAATATTAGATGTATTCACCGAACACACTAGCTTATGAGGACAAACTGTCAAGAGAAGATAATGTTAAATGCACGATGGTCGAAACGTACGTCTGTACGAACATTAAGGTGCCTCTACATAATTAGCAAATCACAAAACATAGTTCACAAACGCAAACACAGAATGAAAGTTGTTATTTATTTTTTCATTGCGTGCGATTGGTTTTCAACTGCGTGTATCTTGCGTGCGGTAATCGTCATTCTGCGTCAATATTTGCAAACTACGTTTTGCGATTTGCGAATGTATGTAGAGGCACCCTAATGCCTGTGTCGTACTACGGAGACTGAGGATTGCGGATTGAAGATTAGAATTCAGCCAATTAGGACGGATTAAGATTAAAATTATCTGATTGGTCAAATTCTAATCCTCAATTCGCAATCTTCAATCTCCAATGCGTAACGTAACACGGGCACAAGACTGTCGATGAAAAGAATAAAACAAATGCAACGTCATAATGCTTCAAGAAATCATTTAAAAGATATTTAAAGAGTACATCGAAGTAACAAGACATCTCTTATATGCATTAAATTTATTCTAAATACGTTATACGTAGAGATTTCTTATCATATATTTCGCAAAGGAATTAAAGAAGGTATAATACGTAAAGATATTTGTTTAGAGCTCACAAAGAGAAATAAAACGTAATACGATGAAACCGTGTTGTCATCTCGATAAAATCACATCGATCTTTGTCATTGCGAAAATAGTGCCATATATTAGTACTTAGATCTGTACTGCAAAATGTGTTCACAAATTTTATTGTAATGAAAGTAGGGGAGACCATGGTCAGTAAACTATAGGAGTAAGTAGAATAATCGAGGCTACATTACGAATAAATCGCGCGAGACACGCGTAACCCCGTCTGAGCACGCAGCAGCGACTGCCGCTCAGTCTGCTGTAACATTTCATGACAACACATCTATGATAAAAGTTACGCTACAATTTTAAAAAATCGTACACCTAAGTAAACATTTTTATTCTTAAAGTTTTTGTTTTACAATCGTATATAATTGTCTAAGACATTTTATTTCCATTTAAATAGTAAGCATATAGTTCTTACTTAATAAAGTCCAAGATTTTTTTTGTTTATCTGTCTTTGTTATCGTATACTGTTGATGTTTTTAAAAAATGAACGGATGGAGCTAATATGCCATAATAATCATAATATGGGGCTATATGACTAATTTAGTGACGTTCTAATAGTATCTACTCCCAAACTTCTTGGAATGAAATCTCACTCTAAAAGAGTGAAAATACAGTCAGTTTTGAAAAAGAGTGGCAATATTCCATTCCTTTAAAGAGATTTATCTCAGTGGTAAATGTTATAAGTTTAGTTCCCTCACGTCCAATCTCGATGAAACTAGGCTTATTCGATGTGTTTTTGCATGAAAGAAACGAATTTAGCAAAAAGAAGCATTGTTCTGCCTTGTAAATCGAAATATTAATCGTTAAAGTTTGTTAAGTTAGAAAATCTGTCATTCACTACGCCCTGATAAAAACGTTGATAGAGAACGATAGAAAAATTCTATCGTTTTGAAAATGAAATTTGGTTCGTCAATTCACTAATTTGAATCAAATCTTATAGAAATCTTGTATAAATCTTACAAAATCCGATAAAACACGATAGGATTCATATCCTATCAATCGTGATGCTCGCGAGGTCAACGATAGAAAATGATATAAACTTATAGAAAACGATACAAATTGATAGAAATTCTATCGTTCTCAATCATTCTCTATCAACTTTTTTTACCAGTAATAATAGTTAAATTACATGTATAAGAAATTTTTCATGCATGAATATGTA
>NW_017256062.1:1684617-1712702 GCF_001594055.1 Mycetomoellerius zeteki
CCTTCTTTCTTTTGTAAAATTACTTTTAAGTGTAATAGAAGTAGTAATAATAATGAAAATATTAAGAATAATTAAAAGGATAATTTTGTGAATACGTGTATGGGCATAAATGCATAAAGGATAACTTATCGTATTATGTTTGTTATAACTGTAATTCGGATAACGATTCGGATTAGATAAATTGTCATTTAGTACAAAGTTATACATTTTTTATTTTATAATAAATATGTTTGTGTTTAAAATACATTTTTATAAAAGTTTTGTTATTATGTAGCCAAAGATGTATCTTAAAGTATACATTAATCTTCATTTTAATAATGTTAGTCAAATTACCCCATACCGTCAGTCATCTTACCCCGGTCCCGGGGCTAGTTAAATCAGATTAAATGTATTAGAAAAATGCATTTTTTTCATAGTAATTATTAGTTTTTCCTTATTATTAAAATATTAGATAGTCAAATGTATGTAATAATTGGCATAGAATTCATTTTTTCGATAATTCTCTTAATTTCGTCTGTAAAAATTCGTAACTGAAAAATGAGTCTACTATCCCCGGTCTCCCCTATTAAATTGCGAGTCTCGCAAAAGAGATATGTAATCTCAAAGATAATATTTTGATAGGATAGTACATATTACACTGTATTAAAACTCAATATATGTATATAGGGTGTCTGATTACAGGGTGTGTGACAATTAATGATTAAATTCTTGTATAGAGACAAAATGGACTAAACTGAGTAGAAAAGTTCTTTATTATTTTGCAATTTTTGCAATAGTCAATGGTAAACCCCTCAGACGGAGGGGTACGTGCTTATTCGGCGATTTTTAGAAATTAATATCCCGTCAACCATTGCGAAAATTGCAAAGACTTTTTTACTCAATTTAGGTCATTCTGCCTCTATACGAGAGTTTAATCATTCATTATCAGTCATCCTGCATACACTTATTATTCAATATCCTAGTAATACAATTATTGGCACAATATTGTTCAAATATTAGTCCTATATCCCCAACATTTAACCAATATATCGTTAATAATTTGCTACTAAGATATTTGGAACATAGTTTGTATCTTCAAAATTGTCCAAACATATCGTCAGATGTTTCAGAGATTCTCCTATTACAGGAAAGTACATTAAATATCATCGTAGATCTAAAAAAGATATTGCGTACAATCGATTGCGTTTTATCGCATAATACGCATAATTAATTAAATGTAAAATTTATCATTTTAATATAAATTGTGTTACTATTCAACAATTGCAAAAATTGTGAATATAAAATTGAACAAAGGCACACGAAATTTATTTTAATGCTAAATTGCGCAAATAACTTATTCCTAATTTATTTTTCATAAATCGTCTTCTCTTAAATAATTAACATATTAAATTTGATAAGGTTGACGGATTGACACGGTGATAACGATCAACAGTCGATCCGATAAGCATAGGAAGGAGTTTCGTATTCGCGTGTCATATCTGTTATCGTTTATTTAAAGCTGACAAATTACGATAATAATCAGAGTTTTCTTAGCGATTAAGATGTCATTTTATAACAACCGTTTTTTACATGAGTGTTATTTTTCTTTGTACAGCGCACGCGACGCGTACACACACACATATACACACACACACACAATATTTTTCGCGAAGAAAGCGCGATGATATTGACGAAAATTTACGAGCTTTACAGTATATCAATTCATCACGTGACTGATTGATAAATTATTTTCTAATTAATTATGTGATTTATTTAAGTTATATTAAGTATGTATTATGTATGCCAAGATATAAAAATACATACATATTATGTATATACATATATGTGTCTCATGTATTTGATTAAAATCTTATTAAAATCTTAAATAATAAATTAACAAATATATATATAAGTGTAACAATCACGATAATTAAATAACAAACACAAAATAATGTACAATTTACGAAATGTGAAAGCGTGGAATATGTAGGGTTCGGTGGAGAAACGAGGCGAAAAAGGACAGAATGATTAACATGATTACTGACAATAATAATAATGATAATAATAATAATAAGCGATATTAATATTGAGTAATTGTATGTGTAATAATAATAACATAATACATTAATAAATGCTCGATATAATAAAATTGAATTATTATTTGCGAGGTGATACGGGAAGAGAACTACTTTGTCGAGAATAATTATTATTTCATAAAATATGATTTTAATTAAAAACGCAAACATTTTGGAAACAACTGTAAAATTTTCTTGTATCACTGTAATATTCTAATTCTATTTAAATCTCTTTTCCTATTTTCTGATCCCAAAATTATTCGTCGATATTACTTCACACCACCTCATGAAATGTTACGATATGACCAAGACAGAGAAGTACATGTATAATGACAACAACAACAATCATTTAATATGTATATTAAAAAGAAGAAGAAGAAGAAGGAGAAATAAAATTAATTTTATACATGCAAAATGCGCACTTCGCACTTGTCTCTACATATAAGTAAAAATAAAATCTTAGGCCTTCGAGAGGTAAAAAATACAAAGTTAAAATCTTTTGCAAAATCTTTTTGTGAAAGGATTCTGTATCATATAGCACAAAAATGTGTACTTAATGTGTACATTCTTAATATCATGTTTGTAAATAATTTAAACACCTCTAAATTCGAAGGAATTATTAATTAACTCTAATCTTCTTCAAAGAAAATTTGAGAAAAATTTTCATTTTATTTCAATCATTGATTGTCTTCAAATAACGAAGTTATACGTGTAAATAGTTTGGACTTGATTTTAGCACTTTAATGTGACAATCTTTTATTAATACAACAAATCAAGGAATTTCTTTTTTAAACGAATAGTCATTAAATGATAAGCAATATATAATGTTTTTTTAAAAATAATTTTCATTTATAATCGAAGTTCAATAATCAATTATCTTTACCTTTAATAGACCAAGGATGTTATAAATTGAGCTTTGTATACGATAATTTTTAGTTTTCAGTAATTCAAATATAAAATAAACATTAAAATTTTTTTAGAGTGGAACAAAATTAAATTTTACAATTGCCAGATAATTAAAAGAACATTAAATGCTCTCTCAAATTAGTTACCTATAGTATGATGTAAAATATTTTTTATAGATAATCATGTAATTCAATTAAATCAAAACAAGGAAGAGAGAGAGAGAGAGAGAGAGAGAGAGAGAGAGAAATATGAAAAGTAAAATTAACAAAGATTTAAACTAACGAAACTGGGCTCCGCGCATATTCGCGCCTAGAGCATGAGTCGAGGAACGATTCAATTAGCTATCTTAACGACCTAGTAATGTCAGTATTCTTCGCTCGTTCTCGTATCTAACCTTCCCTACGTAAGTAAAGCTTCGTTGAAATCAAAAGCCTCTTTTTAGCTGCTGGTCCTCCGTTACGCGTAACGTTAATAAAAACTTCACCTTTGTGCAAAACACTAGTCTTACGTTCGATAGCCATCAAGTGAATTGAGTTAAATATCGAACATTTTTTAAAATTTGTCTCCTGCTCGGATTCAATTGATCTCTTTAATCGCTGATGTTCCGTGTAATCGACGAAGTTTTCAGGAGCCCAGCTCGTGATCGGATTGTGGACGAGAAATCAAAATCACGCTCCGATTTCATCGGCCAATTCATTCTTTCTTATTGATTTATTTTTTTGCATTTTCTATCCTACCGTTTTTCGAAACGGACCTTGAAGGTGTTCGTAGGAAGTGCCAGATTGCCAATAGGAACCTTGTAGTTCTCCTTCTCTACCGGTAATATGTTGAAGTTCTTCAGCAGGGTGGCTATCGTCGAGAAACTGATGTATTGAACCATCTTGTAACCCATACAAGATCTTCGGCCGCCCCCGAAAGGCAGAAAGTGTTCTGGTTTCAGCAATTTGCCGTTCTGTATGAATCTCTGAGGCATGAATTCCTCAGGAGAGGTCCATAACTCCTCCGACATATTTAATTCATAATTATTCAGGAAGATAAACGTGTCCTTCTCTATTTTGTAACCTAGAATAAGATCAGGATTTAAATAAAATCAACGAAAAACTGTTACAATTTTGATTATATTAATAAATATATATTGATATTAATATTATTCAAAATCAATAAAATTCTTAAATAACTATTTATGTAAAGATTTTCAACTTCCGCTCACAGTTTCATAAATTTCTATAAATTATAAAAGCAATTACTTTCAAGCCAAAACAATGAGTAATATTTGCAATATTTTTATATATTTCAGCAAAACTATTCTTTTCGTGTAATTCTTGCCTTGCCTTAAAAGTAATTGTTTTTATAATTTACAAAAATATATAACATTGCGAGCGAAAATTACAAATCTCCACATCTTTCCGTTTTTTTCTGTTTACGTGACCATTTTGATCATATATCCATTTCGACAGTGTATTAAAAAGGAGAGAAAATTACTCACCGGCTATAGAGCTATCCTGGTTAGCGACGTGCGGAACAATCGGACTGGCGATCAACCTGATTCCTTCAAGAATGATAGCTTCCGTATACGGCATATTTCCTCTATTCTCTAGCCCGATGAACTTGCTCGTAGTCTCGATCCCATCAATTTCCATCTGCGCTGTTTTCTGTACGTGCGGTCGTGTAACCAGGAATCCTAGAATCTTTACTAGAAAATTGCCGACTGCCGAGTGACCTCCGACGATATCTTCCAGCGCGAACATCGTCATGTTCCACGTCATCTTGGGCTCGGCATCAGTCTTTATGTGATTTATCAAACAGTCCACATAGTCTACTTCAGGTATGACCGACTTCCAACTGGTCACACGATCTTCAATTACGTATTTCTGCACGAATTCTCTGATTTCGTGGGTCCAAGTTGCCATCCTCGTCATGTTACGCTGATGGAGTGGCATTAGAAACGGCATAAAATCCGCGGCGTATCCCTGGTTCACTTCGTAGAAGACCTTGTCGAAATTCTTGATCATATGGTTGAAGAAATCATTACCGTACTCGAACCTCCGCGAGCAAAGATACTTGAAGAAGATGTTCGCGCACGTGTGCAATATCAGCGGCTTGATGTGTATACTGATACCAGAGATGCCGGTCAGGTGGTTAATCAGCCATTCTATCTCGTCGCCGATTATGCCGTTTAACTGGTTGTATCGCGTGGTAAAGGCGCGCGGGAAAGTATGCCCTCGTAGCATCTCTCTTCGCATCTTCTGGAGGTCTGACCAGTTGCAGAATGCCAGAGCTGTAAGAAAGAGGAAGAATGATTTAATCGTTATCCAATTTCAAATGTTCAATTGACGTCGATATTAAGACTTTTATTAAAAATTTATGCATTTTAATTTATTTTGTTGGAAAAATATGTTTAAGAAATATTCGGAATAACCGTCTTTTTCTTTCGCACAGTTCGAATTTACAAATATGGTATATATGCATGTACAATGTACATATATAGTATATATATAATTCACATTGAATTATTTAAGCTTAAAGATCTAGCTTCGACCGTCATACACTTTAATAATTTCTTACTTGTTGTGTCCACATTGAATTCACATTACGATCTTAATAAAATCAATTATTATCGTCATTTTCTTCTTATTTTATTTAAAACAATTTCATAACGTTCTTCTCCAAATGTAACATCGATTAGTTTTACTTTCATAGCGTTGCAATTTATAGTAACTCATAACAGCTGACGTCAGGACGCCGTGATAGTAAAGGTATATATTCCACGAATGTATCGCGGCTCAAATTACTAAATCAAGAAAAGAATAATCAGCACGACTGGCGGCTGCGTTGAACTTGGCCTTGTTACCGTCCCAGTGCGCGTAACAACGCGTTTCGAAACATCATCGTTTTGCAGAAGAAAAATTCGCACACGCTCCCTTTCTACTTCGCGCACCTTCGCATGCATCATGTACGCGGAAATGTAACGCGAACGCAGCTAGACGATACGGCATTAATTCCCCAGCGAACACGGCAGAAAATCGATTCGCCGCTCAGCGCGCTTGATATGGAATCGAAGCGGGAGAAGAGACGGCAGTAGGAAGTGACCCGGTTTCTCGTCATCCATGCAGGGCGCCCGAGAACCTGAAGAGCGGCAGCTCGGACCTCCCGCCCTTGTTTTTTCGTGATAATCCAGCAAACGTTATCAAATCAAGAATAAATGAATTATAAAATAAATTACAATATGGAAAATTTTTTTTAGTGTTCTACATATAACAAGTATATTTCTTGAATACTTTATATATTTCTCCATGATCGGATGATCAAATTAAGAATAAATAAATTACAATATGGAAAATTTTTTTAAGTGTTCTATATATCAAGTATTTTTTGGTATTTTACTAAAATTATATTACAATTAAAAATATATTACAGATTTCTTAATAACAAATGATTAAATGAACGTAGTATTAGATGTCTGACGAAAGCTAAATTAGAATATGTAAACGTTGAGAAAGGTTAGTATAGAAAAACATATCATTAATTTATTGCGCGTAACGAAAAAGTCAAGGGATTAGTAGCTAATAATAATACTCATTCTGCAATAAATAAAGCACTTATAGAGGTGACCGTATTAAGAGCTGCTGGCGCATGTGACGTGAGCGCGAAATTAAAATATTCCGTTGCAATGCGTACGAACGTACGCAGTGGAAAGAGTTAATGCGATCGTCTTGGATCGCGCCAGGATAAGATGGCGCGGCAGCGGCGATTCTGATGGATCAGCCTTGATCCTATTTTCCGGCTGCCGGGTGAGCCAGGAACGCGTGAAAGTGGTACCGTGACCTTTTCCGCCTGCACTTGGTACCGCTTCTTAAGCTGACCGTAACATGAGTTTCGGCGCGGACGAGCATGGAATATGCGTACGCGTAAATCATGCGTCGTGCGTAAAGTATGCGTGAGTATATGCGCGCTCACGTGTCTCGTGCGCGCGCGATGCGCGACAAGGTCATTAGCATGCAATTTTTCAGAAGCTCCATAAGGTGCTAATAAGCTGCGAACTTTCGGCCGACGCTGTATCGATGATTTATAACAATCAGTCGGAATTTCTGATCTCTCCCTACCGAACGTATGATCGGAAAACATGCTCGCAACGTGACCCAAACCGCTGAGAGAGTGATTTGTTATACGTGCGTAATCGATCTCTGTTTCGACAAACGATCTAAGAGTGTTAACTGACCACGGATCATCCTTATTCGATTTATTAATTAGTAATATCGATAGGATAATAAATTGTCCAAAAAATAGCTTTAAATGCATAAGATGTAAATGTATAATATCTTCCCCACAATCTTTTGGCCTTATTGATATTAATTTAGCATATTATAAGTTCAAAAACTAGATCTAATTTTGTGCGAATTGATTTTTAATGGAAAGCAGAAATAATAAAAAATAGGATACTTACAATTCTCCTTGTTGCCACAAAAGAGGAGATGATATCTAATGAAGTTTGGCCTAGAGTCGAAGTGGTGGCCCTTGACGATCAAGACCTCCTTGATGTTCTCCAATCCATTGATGACGACGCAAGGTACAGATCCCATCTTGAGCTTGATTATCTGGCTGTTGTAGGCCTTGACGAGGTCGCCAAAAGCCTTGTAAGGCACATCATAACGTCCCAAAATATGAAGAGAGCCTAAAATTGGCCATGGTTTCGGCCCAGGTGGATCTAGTAAGTCGGATGGCTCTTCGCCGTCATATAATTTCTTCGGCTTTTTCTTCAATCTGATATGGTCCATCACGATCAAGACCAAGGCCACCAGAACGATGGCGAGTAGCAAATACGTCGTAGCGCCAATAAAAATCATCCTTCAGCACGATCACAAATTTCTTCACTAAGGAGAAGCCTCTTCTGCCTCTTCCTCCTTTTTCTTCCTTTACAATTATTTCTTTCTTTTTTTCCTGATCTGAAAAAATTCGTTTCCCGATGCTTCTTAATGGATATATTTTGGTATCAAGATGTCTCGATCGTGCTTGTCTTCTAGAATTTTAGTTTATATCCTTTCTGCAGGATATAGATTCCTTTAGACCGAAGCACGCGTTAGTCTTGATAATCGGGCTGCTTTTGCCAATATCTCCTAATAAGACGATTCTTCGAACTCTTAAGCAATCTTTTGCTCACTTCGCCAGAAATGTCGACCCTTCTGAAACAATAGTCGACCCTTCCAAAACGATCTCGGACGTGATATCTTCACCGCGAATGAGTATCAGCCGATCGGGACGCGAGCTCCTTATGGCCCGTCTGTGAACGGTCCGCCGATCTGACTCGGTCTGTGGGGATAGGATGGTTGTCCGGCTATCTTATATAGCCGGGCGTAATGTAGTCAGCACATTTGCGTCGAGCACTGTGCGCCTCAACCCCATACATATGGATTCATGTTGAGACGAGATGGGCAACAGGAGGAGGAAGGAAGAAGGAGGAGGAGGTGGTGACGATAGAAGTGGAGGAAGACGCGAAAGAGGAGGAGGAGGTGGCGGACACTCTTGTATGGATTATAAGAGCGTACCCCTCTGCATCTGCTTAAACAGAGACGAATTTTAAGAAAACCTGAAGAGACATACTCACTCGCGTATGGGTTGGTAGGATCCGCAGCCTTGCAGAGCAGAGAGAGAAGGGCTGGAAGGAGGCAGATGCGGCAGCGGAGGGATGATCGCGGGAATGTCGGAGAAAGGGGGAAAGGAAAAGGGCCCCGGAGGCGGTGGAGCAAAGAGCAAACCTACGTAGTGGTAGGGACGGGTGCTAGAGGAAAAGGTGGGGAGAAGAATCGCCCGGTAGGGCCCGTGGCCTCCTGGGCCCAGGCTGTGCAAACGAAGGGACGCTTCTTGCCCTTGACTTCTCTCTTTAAGGTGCCATCGGGTTTTCTGGCAGCAAAGTAGTGTGCGAGCATATACTACGCGTACTCGCAGCTGCGCCGGGACCGACTCGATCGCCGGTACCACCCGATGTACTCTCGCGGCCGAGAATGTCAGAGTCGGTGATCGACGGTAATTCGCTTTTGGTACACCACGGGGTACGTGGACGGAGAACGAAGTTACCTTTTTCACGTGGTAACCGGCTGATCGGCATGACCGGCATGACGTTTTCAAATTCTTTAAAGAGCTATGCGAGAACAGAATCATGCAACAATTAAGAAAGTAGATTATGGTTCCCCTATACGCCAAGAAATAGGATGAGAGAAAAGATAGATCCTCGAATTTTCATCATAACGAGATAACAGCTCAGTCATATAAAATAATATAACAAAAGAGCAAATGAGTGTCAAGTGCTGTAGTTAGTGCGCATAAATTAACAACATCGTGTTATTATTAGAACAAATATAAGTAGATTGTTCGAGAATAAATTACAAATAAAATGTCAGAACGTTTCGATTCATTATGCTCGCGTGAGTTCCAGTCATAAGAATCAAAGTTGTTAAATACATAAAAATAGTATGTCATTCACAACGGTTGCAAAGCCGAATGATCTTAATTCGATCCAATATTATATTATCCACAGAAAGTTGAAAACGATAGAGCAGTAATTCGCAAAACTACATCAATTCATAAGACAATATGATAAAAGATTGTCCATCTATTAATTGTTTTTAATGTTAATTTATTCGTTTTTTTGTTTATAAAAAAACGAATAAATTAATATTTAAAACAATCAATCAAATAGTCACGAATTAAAAACGATAATGTTAAATAAAGGTGTCGGGAAACTTAAAGTTAAAAATATTATAAGTCGGTTATATAAATTATTTTCATCATGATCGAATAAATTATTTATCACTATTGGCGAATCCACGGGGAGGGGCCATGAGGGCCACATGGCCCTTCCCTTCGAGTCTCTTTTTTTAAAAATGTTTATAGCAAAACGTTGTATAATATTTTTAATATTTCTCAAATGCTTAATCACAATTTCAATATTCCAAATATCGATATATTTTTTAATAGATTCCTAGATATAAAAAAGATAGATTCCATTATATTACTCTTCTTTTGTATTAATATAATTTTAAATAAAACGTTTTATAAATTATACATTTAAATAATACTTTTTCAATGTCATAATTTAAATAATAATAATTTATAATATCCTATCTTTTTTGTATCCTAAAAAAATTTCACTTGCAGCGCTAATGGCCCCTTCCCTTGACAAATTTCTGAATCCACTAATATTTGTCATTGTCATTCTCTATCACTGTCGATGGAAAACACACTACGCCGTAATTAAAAAATAAACTGAGCAATAGCTCGCATTTAAAAGCTTATACTTCATTATATTCCGTTTTGACATTGTAAGGAAACATATTCTATTATACGCTTTATTATACGTGTAGCGATCATCATTTTTGTGAAACTTTTCCTCCGCGTTACATCGCGGCAGACTTTGTTTACGTCTGGAACGACTTTTTGCATCGCGAAAAATCAATCGGTCGATCTAGAAGCTAAATCCGTCTCAGAAAGATGCTGTATGGCGTTACGTAAGACACCGTGAAACAACTATGCGAATGCATTTTGTTCGACGAGAAGGAAGTGAAATACATGCAATTCTAATGATGTCTTCTTTTCCTTTCATCCATATTAATTTAGTTTACCGTAAACATTGTTTAAAAAAAACAAGCGCGTTTCGTCGGTCTTCGAATTTTCCTTGGAATAATGAAAGAAATATGTCACACATATACATGCGATGTGTACATTTGTGTAATTACAACAGTAAGAAAAATCAAGAATTAAAATTCTTATCCTGAAGATGTTTGAGATTAACATGTCTGCATCTTCCATTCTGTGGATGTAAAAATAGAAACACGACGTTATTCTTACAATAAGAAACATATATGCAACCTGCTCACTATCGATATTGAGAACTTACATGTTCCGTTTTTCTGGCACATAAACGATTTGTAAACTCAAAATGAATTATATAAAAGTCATTTTCTGAGTAAGAATGTATATTAACGATAGCAGAAGAAATGTGAATTAAAAGTAAAGTTTTCCAGCGGAAAAGAAGTAATTTGGATAAAGAAACACGCGCGCGCGATAAAGCAAATACTCTTGATTCTTACAAAAATCTAATTTAATGCTGGCCAATTTAATATTGGAAATTACTCATTTTGAATATTAAAATTTATTCACCATTACTATCTCAGGTTGTGACGTTAGAAGCGAAAAAATACACAATAAAAATTGGAAAATATATATTAATACGGAAATATGTTTCAAACAACACTTACAATCGATAGAACCGACTTGTAGAATTTACTCCTTTTGTTTCATTAAATAAATTATACATGACCAAAAACTGAGCCACAATTATAACTCTGGAAAACTGTTAAATTAATAATAATATTGTATATAAAAGTAAATATGTGATTTAATTTCTTCCCGAAACAAGAGAACAGTTTTCGATATATTTTATAAGACTATTCTATCGGTTGAAAATATTATTTTATTGAAAAATATTTCTATTCAAATATAATTTGTAAGAATTTCTATTATTATTTTCTCATGTCTCTGACGTTACAATCTCAGATAACAGTGATGAGCGAAAAAGAGCCTTAAAAGCAGACCATCATTACTTACCTTGAGTATCAGAAGCACTGAACAGCAATGCTTTTAATACTCAAAATAATTAATATTAAAAAAAAAAGTCAGACATTATCTTCCGGTATGAAATTTCTATAAAGAGAATTCGTTCAAATTAATATGAATAGAGCATGAGAGTTATGGTGGTGCGTATGTGCACCTATCTTCCGCCGGATCGTCCCGCTGCCCCCCCCCCTCCCGGGGACCGAGTGGTATGCCCCCACCGATCAGTGACGTGGTTTTTTTCCCTCTCACTGGCCGCGACAGTAGAGAGATTACTTCATCCGTATCGAGTCGTATTATCGAGAGTCGATTTCTGGGAAGCTAGCGGTACCGGCTTCTCTGCCCGCCGCCGCCGCTGCCAGCTCTCGCCAAATCAACTCTAGAGACGAGGCGCATAACGGGAAAGCCCTCTTCTCCGTTTACGAGTCATGGCCGGAAGCTCGCCGTCGCTGTCATCGTAGTCATCGTCGTCCTCCTTCTTCTCGTCATCGTCGTTGTCGTCGTTGTCGTTTCTACCGTCGTCGGAACGATTTTTCATTTCGCTTTCGTACGCACTCACGTAACGCAGGAATCTGTCTAAAGCACGTCACTTCCCGTAATCTATATACGTAAGAATACGTGATGGAATTCAGGAGGAAGCAGCAATTTAGAAAATTTCGACAATTCAAAAATTTTAAGTTTCTTAGTTTTACGCATTCTCGTTTCAGTATTAATCTTTTTTTTTTTTCGATTTTATAATTCTCGAATATTTCCGCTTATACTTGCAAATAATTAACAATGAAAGGAAAGTGTTTGTTATAAACGTGGCTACAATCGCATGATAAAATAATTATGTTTAAGATGGTTCTTTAGTAAATCGAGTTACCATAGAAATATCTAATTTTAATTACCAGAGAAATGTCTAATTTTTTTATATAATGAAATCGAAGTACCGAAAATGATGTGTTCAAAATTCTACGGCAGATTAAAGATGAAATAAGAAAGAACAATGTTGAAGATGTAACTTTTCACGTATAAACTTATTGTTAGTGACAGATAAGGCTTGGAGATGCTTCTTTGACTACACACAAATTTTACCATAAACTTTTCTCAAAAACGAAATTATGATAGTTTAAAAAATTACAATTTTAATAGTCACAAAAAAGTAATACGTCAATGCCATTCTGGAAATTTACGGATAATCTTTACTGGAATATTTACGTGGATAAACTTGCATATAAATTTAACTTCAAAAACATAATCTTATCTTGTTTTCGTTTGATGAAGATGTAGCTTTTGACTGACTATCGTATGTTTCATACTATTTCATTAACTTTTCGTGATCCTTCTGGGTCAAAATGACCCCCGAACATCATCTTTCACGCTAGATTTCAGAACTTTTCTGGCATCGGAAGGACGGGTACCTGCCATCGACTGGGAGGTTTGTAAGCTTCAACTATCGATAAAGATGCTTAGCTTTCAGTATGCGTTTTTTTTTCGGGTTAAAATATCAGCAAGTGTGACCAATGCATCATTTTTGTTAAAAAATTTATGATTTATATTTTTGCATTGTTGCAAAAATAAGCAAGATGTGGATTGTATTCTTCAAGTAAGTATAAAAGTTTCATTGACGTTTCTATTACTCTCCTATTACATCCGATTTACGCTCCGATTTTTATTTTCAACAGGGATGTATTATAAATACATATTAAGGAAGAACTGTGTGAATACATTTAATTAATACAGTGCAATAAATTGTCTCACTAAGAGCTGAAATAAAAGTGAATCGTAAATGTAATTATTACAGAGAGAGAGAGAAAGAGAGAAAGAGAGAGAGAAGCGAAGCCAAAGAAAGTGAGATAAACAACGCGATGACACACTTTTGTCAAGTATTCAACAGCAATGAAGGACGAACTGAAACAACACCATTACTTATGGCGCGAATTCATATTCCTTACCATGCTTACTTATATATTTGAATAATTAAGAAATGTCAAAGTGACAAATTGTTGAAAAAATCCTCAAGTTTAAATTGAAACAGACCGTCTGGAAGCATTGCTTAAAAATACGGAAAAAAACTATGTCGTTTTTTTTTCGATTCGTCAATTTTCATCACAACGTTCATCTTCATTCGCGGTAAATCTTTGACGATGTCTTCTCCTTGAGACAATACGATGCATGGCCAAGATTCGTATTTGATATTTATTCTCGGCTGATTTTGATGGTCACACCGTCGATCTGGTCGCAGATAGATGCGTCGACGATAAAAAGTGTGGCAGATATATTCCAAAACGACCGGTACGAAGGCGACCAGCACCGAAAATCAAGGTTATCCGGATTAGCAATGAATAAGATTGGTAGCGGAACGCGGTGATGGTCGCCTGCCTTGCAACCCCGCTCGTCCTTTTGCCTGGATTTATAGGATAGTGGAAGATAGAGCTCTCCGAAGACCGCCACCGCAGCGGAGCACCATAGAATCTGGTTGGCGCGCTGAAAAATCCATCCCTTCTATCCCTCGATGTTTTTGCACTTCACACACAGAAAACAGATAAAATACTTTGTCGTTCTCTAATGCGCAAAAGCGCGACATCGATTACGACATGCCTGTAACTTATCTGCGTCCTATTTGAAGACCTCGAGAACTATCGTCACGAAATAAACATGACCTAAAGAAATTTTCGCATTATTCGCAACTGTGCCACGTGTTACTCAAACAAGGTTTTTCTGGATCCAAGTTATTGGATTCTGTTATGGCAGGTCTATCGAATAATTCCTTTCATCAACATAAATAAAACATCTATTTGATCAAAGAGAGTCTTGATAACCTCTTAGGGGCTTAATAACATTTTTTTGTGAATGAATTTTTAGTTCGAACAAACTACGCGCTGATTATAAATATTTGTCGGTTTTGAAATACAGTCCCAGACTGAAGCCGGAGTACATAATGTCATAAATTAAATTGATAAGTAATTTACTATTATTGATGCTTATAAACATCTTTAAAAACTGTAAAGAATTTATTGTGGAAAATATCACCTGAGCCGGAATTTGAACATACATCTCCCTTATTCCGTACAAACGTTTTATCACTTTGACCATCGAAACAATTCCTTTTATACTTGAATTTCAATTTTACTGTCTACGAAAATCTTTATACAAATTTAACATTAGAAAATAGTAATTAACTATTTATTTTGATTATTAAAAATCATTTGGTGCTTTTAATATTCAAAAAAGAGATGCAGTCCAGTTAACACTATAAATGTTTTAAAGCATTTGATTGATCAATTAGAAGAAGAATTGAATCAAAATTATACTAATTGATCAATCAAAGATTGCTTCATAGTATAAAATGAACCACAGCCAAAATAAGTATATAGGTAATAAATGAAAATTGACTGACAAGGAAAGGGACGCAACTGTCCCCCTCCGATTTTAATGAGCTTTTAATATGTTACGTGCCCATACGCACTTTTAAGGGGTGAAACACCCTTTAAAAGAACATCGGTTTTTCTTCTAAAAGGTGTTTCATCCCCTAAAAGTGCGTATGGACATGTATAAAAAAATACGTGTCGCTTATTTTTGTCTGGAGAATAACATATTAAAAGCTCATTAAAATCGGAGGGGGATAGTTGCGTCCCTTTCCTTGTGCGAAATGTCCGACACACATAAGCGAAGAAGGTCGTGTTCGATTAAAGCAGATCTTGGTGCCTAATAATATTTTTGTGTGATTTTTTACAATTTCAAATCGATTATTTGTCAGTCTTGAAACTGACAATCCTAGACTGAAGTTAGAGTACATAATATTGCACATTTAAATTAAGAAGCAATTTAATATTACTCATGCTAATAAGCATCTTTAAAACATTGTACAAATTTTACAAAATAGGTTATGTAATATTTAAAAAAGAATTGCAAAAGAATTACAAAATTCCTACGTAATTACTATCTTTCAACATTAAATTGATCAGTATTGGATTTCTATAAAGCAAATTCACATTATTTGATAGTTCCTCCATAAGAGATGAGAAAATAATATATATTCTATCAGCGTCGACCAGCAGTCATGTCCAGTTAGCTTGCTGGGTCAATAAATTCGTCCGGGAAGCTCGTCCAAACGTAGGTACATAGGTATATAATGGATGGATGGGAAGCGTGCTGGAAGGAGACATGCAAATTAACAGAATCGACGCTGAGTCGGCCGAATCGCATTTAGACAGACAGCAGGATTCCAATGCGGCTCGACGAGTTGCGTAAGAAATTATTGAAAATGTAACGGGCGTACTTCCCTGCAGCCCCGTCACCGCCGACGCGCGACGCGACGCGCGACGGTAGATCGGGAGCATGCACATGCGAGATATCCCCCTGCGAGGCGCGTCCGCGCTGACACGCTCGATCTGCATGTAGCGGTCGTGCATTGAGCTCTAACGGTCAAGAGAGGCGCTCTTTTACATAAGCACGGATAAGCACGGTGCATAACGTAACGCGACCAGGGGCGAACGGGAACAGATATCCCGGTCGATGGATATGGCAATTGCAAAATTCGCGACGAATACATTTATGTAGAAACCAGAGCCTCTCGATCGCGCGACTTCGCGCGCTCCATGCTCTCGGTTCGACGATTCACGCCTTCTGCGCCGCGAATCGTTACAAGAAGCGGTAGACATGCTGATGCCGATCGAAGGTAAAAGTTTTTTTATGTCTCGATCTAGACACGGACAGTCCAAAGTTTCTCTTTACATCGATACTTTTTTCATTATAGTGAAATTCTTTCATCATTTCCGTTATATTGAGTTAAGGCATTTTTGAAGACGAACGGAATTTCGACGATCCGCGCAATTCGATCGGCTGCTATATTGGCATCTAATTTCAATCCCGAAAAAACTGACACCTCTACTTTTTGATGAAAAATTTGACACTTTGATTTTTTGCTACTTCGCTTTTTTGTCGAAAATGTCGAAATGCCACATCTTTTTTTCTTTCACTAATTGTAAAGTGATATCGCTAAGAATTTAATTTCGCAACGATATCAAAATTTATTTCATGAATACTAGCGTCGAAAGTATAATCGAAACGTGGAGTAATAGATAATGTTAAGATTGTATTCTAAGCTGTCCATTTTTTAATGTCATACTTTAGTAATTAACTTTAATGTAAAAATATCAGGAATAACGTAAGGATTTATTCGCGCTAAAAAGTACCTAGGTCATTACCGAAGCGTCTCGTTCGTCGATCGCGAACGCGGAATCGTTACGTCAAAACTCTCTCGTAACCGAATAGATGAATAGGTATTTGGTTCTAGATCGAGTCAGCGCGAATATTAACACTCACGCTGTAACGGAGCTTCGCGAATGGGAGTAAGAAAAAGTGATAACAACAAAGTAGTCCATTTCAACGCAACTTGCCGCTTGCAACTTTTCGAATTGTCCTCTTTACAGCCACTGTATGAAACACATTTTCATTTATGTACATATTTTTAAACATATTAGGGATTATATATTCGACAACAGATGGGAGAAAATTTAAGGAACGATTTTAGATGATAAAAAATATTCTATTAATAAATATATTGTATATTTAATTATGATAAAATATGATGACGAAAATTAAGAAGAATAAAATTGCGATTATAAATTAATTTTTTTTAATTATAAATGTTTAAATACTTACGTAAAAAGAACTTAAAACACATGTGAATATTTAAATATTTATAATTAAAAAACGAAGTTTCCATCAAAATTTTATTATTCTTTGTCCATTATGACTTTGTAATTCTGAATGCTAAAATATTTACATAAAAAGTGCCTAAAGTACATGAATATTTAAACATTTACAATTAAAAGAAATATCAACCGTAATTTTATTATTCTTAATTTCTGTTTTATTTTTTATCATGTAGAATCACTCCTTAAACTTTCTCCCAACTGTTTCCCCGTACATATATAAAAATACACACATAAATGAAAATTTGTTTCATGCAATGAAGATAATTCTAGAAGTTGCAAGCGGCGAGTCGCAATGAAATGGACTACTTCTTTGTCGTTGTTACTTTTTCTCGCTCCCATTCGCGAAACTCCGTTTCGCTTGATCTATTATACATATATAAATGTAATCGTTTAGTGTCAATCTCTATTCTTTCCAGAACAATCATTTTTTAAAGACTGATGAGAAGCCCGATTTTTCGCGAATGAAAAGACGAAGAGCATTTTACGCGCTTGGCACCTGTATTACGCCCCACATGAGATAGTGTCCGCGATTCCTCACCGACCTCCTCGATTACGACACTCTTCCGTGTCGATTTATCTCGAACCGGCCGTCCGGTCGACCAGCCGCATCTTGCGACGCGAGCATTGCGGCGAAACCGGTTTTCGGGTGCTCTCTCACGTTTGAATGTCGCACCATTTAATTTCACCCGCGGACGAACTTTCGCGACGAGCATCCAATTATCGCGGCCAAGCGGCCATCCGATAAAAGGGAAATTAATGCCCAACCAGCCAGTGCAATTCAATGTCCACTTTTGTCGCCTACCAATCATGCTTCTACATAGGTCCAAAGGAACAGAACACTATTATTTGTAAGCGTCAACACAAAATAATTGTTAATTAGATTAAACTATTACCTCTAGCTTCTTTAATTTAATGTACTTTTCGCAAATTATGATTTGTTGATTGAATAAAAATTTACTTCAACGAGCTCAATTTCAATAAAGCTCAACTTCAATAAAAGCTCAATTTCAACTCGTGAAGGATTATTAAAACCTGTTATTATCGCACAAGACAATATTTATCAAACACATTAAATTAGGCTTACCTGCAGATTTGATTTGAATTTATTTTGAAGCGCAGACAAGTTCTCTCATTCAAAAACCTGCAACAATTTGTAGCAGCATTCGAGACACGTTCTCGTCTATCGAGCAATCCGAGGTCACGATCATGTACTTAGAGTTCTAAGCTAGGCGAACTGGTCTTGCGAATTCTTCTAGGCGGCGATCTTCAACAAAAACAGCTCATGTTCAGGTTAGACGAGTCGCGGTATCGAATAGAACGCGTTTCAATGGCAACTCATGTTGCTACTAGGAATCTGCCCGAGCGAAATGCTCGGTCGTGAGACACAGTAAAAATAAAAGTGAAAATAAAATTACATTTAAAATAACGCTTTTTAAAAAAATACAAAAATTTTAAACGATTCGATATTTGTATAATCTGTTTGTAACATTACAATTAAAAGTAAACATTTATTTTTATAGATTATAATTTAGAATCTATAAGAGTAAATTGTGTTGTTACGGTAGGCTAGCTCTCTTCGTCTTTCGGCGTATTTTTTAATTGAACGAATGCATTTCAATATGAGAATCTCGGAATTCTCGTCTCAATAATTTTCGTCTCGTTTAAAATAACATTTCCGAGATTATCATCTATCATTTGTTTTTTTCGCGTCTCGTCTCTTAAAAAAAAAAACGAAAGAAAAAAAAATATAAAAATTTTTAGTATTAAACTTTTAAAATTAATTTATTGAAATAATATTACTAATTTTTAGAAATTTTACTAAGTTAGTTCTTTCTAAATTTTAAGAAAAATAATTAAAAAGCAAAACGCAAAGTGCAATTATATACTATTATTAATAATTTATTTATATATTAGAGTAAGGTCGCCGATACCGGTATACGCCGGTTTATGCTGATTTACTCTACTCCCGATTTTATGTTTAAAACTGTACTAAAAAAAAAATAAAAGAAGAAAATTATAAATAAAACAGATTTAGGAAGCATATAAAACGATCTAATATCACCAATAATTGGGGAGACCGGGAATAGTTGATACAGTTTTTTATAAGGAATTTTTTGCACGTAATAAATAGAATCTAAACCGTAAGGTCATTTTGCAATAGCCACATGCTTACACTACATAAAAATTATTTTTATAATTTAATAATATGATTGACTTTCTAGTATTAATAAAAAATATAAGATCATGCACCTTGTAACAACTAACCCCATATGCGAGGTTGGATGTTACAGTTACTGGAGTTACATATCCAGATTTCAAAATATTACACATTTAATTAAATGAAATAAAAATAAATATATGTATATACTTCATTAATAACTTTAAAACGATATTTATGTATAGATATGTAACATTAATAACGTTTATGATACACCTAAACTGTTTTCTCTTTTTCTTACATACATCACAGAAATAAAAATGTAAATTTATGTAAGATTACCATTTGATTGCTACTATTACGCTTACAATAGGTTACGTTGAGGTTAAATGTGACGACGGAGAAGCCAACATCTGTAACGACACACCTCATCACAACTAGTCCCGGGGTGTCATATTTACGTATTTCAATTATTACTTATGCAAAAAATATGTTAAGACGTTAATATAATTGTAAGATGTTTATAAAATAAGAATTCTATAGAAATAGTTGAAATTATGATATGGTGAACAGATTGATAAATATAACATTTAATATATCACTGATTTATTTTATTTTTGGCTATGAAAAACCGACAATATTTTCTATTTCTGAAAATATGCTATTCAGTCTGAAATAACTTATTGCAACATGACCGCAATGTTTTTACGGAAATACTGTATATTTTTTATGTAATATTATTATTTGTTGTTTTGCAGTAATTTTAAGTATAACAACATGCCCTATGTATCAACTACCCCCGTCTCCCCTACTCACTATTATTTAAAATATATTTATAATTTGCAAAAGATCGTAAGTTTTATTTTTGCGTTTGTAGAATTTGTTTCGACTGATTTTATATATGTAGAAACAAGCCACAAATATATACATTATGAGTTTTTATTTTTTCATTTAAACAGATCATAGTTTTATCGCAGTATTAATGAAGTCTAGTTTCCGAGAAATAAGGGGGTGCCTCCTTAGAAGACCGATGTCATCATCAATAGCTTTCCTCTAAGTATTAGACTAAATTTAATTAGGATTAGTCTAGAATTATCTGTCAAAGGAACAGATAAACTGTTTAAAAATAGAACTAACTAGGCTAATATCTACTGTAGAACATGAACAAAAGTTAACATTGTTGAACAATTTTTATAATTATTCTACGAGGTTAAACATATAGAATGTCCCAAAATTTGCGATTCAAAATACTATAGCAACAAAAATTGAGTAAGAAAATTATTAAAAAATTTTATTTTAAGCATTCCAATAGCACAGGGACGCCTTGTGGACGTCGTGTGGACGTCACGTCAGCTAAACGAGAGTGCCACCCGATTGGACACGGTTCGATTGGACACGAACCACTCATAGCACTTGAGACTAGAAAGCCCCTAGGCCTGTCCACTGATTGGTGATGTCCAATTGAGATGTGGTCAAGCGGGATCCTCTCGCTAAATAGAACATCCTTAGAACATCCGATTATAGTTCAGGGACGTCCTGAGAATGTTCTATAAATTATCAAATGAGCGCCTCATTATGTCCTACATACATTCACTGGACATACTACATACGTTCAAATCTGAAGTCCTAAAAATGTTCATCCATAACCTTTGGGACAATTCTATTACTTCCCATATAGTACAGACCTCCAACAGATATTCTAAAAATATCCTAAGGACAATTGCAGAATATCTTTCAGATAAAGTGTACTGAATTTACAAGATCGAAATATTTTACAAAATATTATTACAATCATTAATTTTGTACATAAAGATTAATTACAAGAAAATTAATAAAAATATCTTTAATTATTCAAGTAAAAAAATTTATTAAAGCGAAAAGAGCCAGCCTACTGCAATGTGAGAACAACGAAAAGAAAGATCTACTATTTCAGTTGGAAACTTATTCCAGTCTCCAACAAAATTGTTCTTTTATATACATCAATGTCCAATGCAAACGTCTAACGCGATCGTCCTGAAGGACGTATGCATAGAATCTCGTAGACGCTCGAGGATCTCCTTCAAGGTGACGGTGATTCGGTCAAAACCTACGACAAGCAAGTTTACAAAATTTGCATCCGGTCGAGATTAACAAGAGGAGTTTGTGTGCAATTAATTAATATGATATTATCATTGTAATCGTAGTGTCATTTCCATAAACCGTTGTTGAACAAAATTCATAAAAGATTAGAATAACAAAAAATAAGGAGATGAGAAAAGAAAGAAAGAAGCGCAGAGATACGATATATTTGATATAGATGTATTTGTTGCTCTGTGCCTGGCGATTTTGATGCAGCGACGTCGATTTGGATTTCAAATCATGGCCCGGGTGCATCTGTCTAACTTTCATGGGTTCAGCATCCGATTTTGCGTATCACGGGGAGCACTGCATCGAGAAAAAAAGAAACATCGGTATAATTCCACCATCTCGTCGTGATGGCACGATAATGTCTGCGATCTTCCACCGAAAATCCAAGTAAGATCGTTGTCAAGCGATAGTTTGTCTCAAAGATTCTCTTTTAGGATTTTGCATATATACTAAAGTTGAAAAAAACTTTCCAGTGGAAAGGATATCCACAAAATTAAACTGTATTCTAATGTAATTCAGATTGCAAAATATTTCTAAAACAAAGAGCTGTTGTATATAAAATATAAAGATTCTTTAAAAGCATATAAATTACAAAAACAAAAAGACGATATTGTTCAATGTGGATACAAGGAATTATTTAAATCGTAAAGAAGGTCCAAATACGATCGGGACTACACGAAATGTTTAAAGAACGATTATGCTAAAGTACCTAAAAATTTAGCCAAATATAAATCTGAAATTAATGTTAATTAAATAAGAGAGTTCTTATAAAAATAATATTGTTATTTAATACGTGTCGGTAAGGTGGAGTTTATTTCGAGAACGACAGAAAACTTCGAAATTGAAAAATCTTAAGAAAAATTTTTTGTCGTCCTCGACATAAACTTCACCTCACAGACACATATTAATATGTATACTTTAATCCAGGAAAAGGATTTTCGAATCTGTAAAAGAGGAAAAAAGTAATTGTTATACAAAAATTATGATTAGTCGGTAATACAAACAGCTTTAGGATCCCCTTAACTATTTGATGTGTTGAAGGATTTTAAATGCTTTCAAGAAAACTATAGAAATGGAAATGGAATTGAAAGATGTACCATTTAAATATGAAACTTCCTTATTAAAAGATGACTTCCGATTTTGATATTCCATCCACTTCCAAAGTTTCAAATGAGATAAAATCAAAGGCGGAGCTTCAAGTACTATATAATTTTAATGATAATGATCAAGAACTTAACGTTCTTTCTATAAAAAACGTATTTTTGAGGTATACACTACTTCCATAATCAATACACTACTTCCATCATCAGCTCCAAGCTAAAGAGACTTTTCCCTTTTGTGACACAAACTTTCCTTTAAATTTTTATTAACTTAACTTTTAATTCAATTAATTTCATTATGAATTAACTTGTATTTTAATTAAGATAAATTTTCAAGGCTGTTAACTTTAACTTAACTTAGTTAAAAAAAATAGTTAACTTACCCAACCCTGTAATAATCTAATAAAATTCTTTTCAGATTTGTGTTTAGTTAAAGTTGTAGATACTTCTGCAAAATCGTTCTTTCCTTGCAGTATTTGCTGGTATATTGACGAACACACCAGAGATTCAACCAATTATTAGGATACGCGGACGATGTCTGCCTTGAATAGATATTAACCGAAGGACGTTTTAAGCTGACGTGAGTGTTTGATATATCGGAAATACGCAACCGGTGGCAGGCCGAAATGTATAAGACATTACATGCTCGCGTCCAGGACATCGAAATACGCAGAACCGCCCACCTCTATCACTGCACTATCAAAATGCACATAAATCCACAAGTCCTGATGCGCGGGAGACTGAATCTAAATTATAGGATCACTACCCGGGACCCGAATTGGACGGATACAGAGCAGAGCTGTGTATCGAGATTCGAATGCGGCCCGAATTTTTAACGACGCAACTGATCTGACCCCGCTGCGACCTGATAAAGAAAAGGAGATCAGCCACGCGCCGAACGAAGATGTCTATGGATTGAAAATCCTGATTCTACGTCAGTGTCTCATTTATACATTTATAATGTTAATTCCGAGAGAAACTATACTTAGGAAAAACAAATTCCAAAAGAAACAATACAGAAAACATGATTCTGATAAAATATCTAAAAATTTAGTTAATTACAAATCTGAAAATAATTTTATTTGATTAAATCAAAATATTTATGCAGAGAAACTCTCAAGTATAATGAGTAAAAAATTTTGATATACTAACAATTAGGTGAAGCTCCGTACATAATTATTTTCATGGTCTAAACAATGTTATTTTTAGAACTATACGCCTCTAGCTAAGTTTTAAAATATTTCATCAAAATTGTTTTTTCTTTATCATAATAATTACCAGACGTATTTTTTTTATTATCAAATATAATAATAATAATCAACCGTTTGGCAATAATTATTAAATTTTTAGAAAAATGAATTAAACGTTTAATTGGTTCAACTAAGTGCTAATGTTTTGATCATATTAACTAAACATTTGATGAAATTATATTACCAAAGCATTTAGTAACAATCAGCTAGATTTAATTATCATTACCAAATTTTTTGTTAGTGCAACAATATGAAATGATTGCGAGGATTAATGAAGAAGGAATCAATCGTCAATATTAACTTTACACAGTAATGATCAAATTTTCAAAATTAAGTAAAATTGACGGAGAAAGTATTCTTAAAATATTATTTTACAATAATTTTAAAATGTAACACAATATCGAATCAAAATGTTAATTCGATCGATTAAACACGTTTTGTACAACATCGAAAAATATCAGCCAAAAAGCCAATATCAGCCAAAAAATTTTAGTCATAAATACAACCTGAAATCAATTGATGATTAGTAAAGTTATTTCCTCATTAAATTTCCAAATCAGTACCTACTACTAAACGGAATTTTATGTAAAAATCAAAACAAACAAAAAAATGTTTAATCATTAATTGATTTAAATAACTTTTATATCAATAAGAGGATTGTGCTCTAATTTTACACAAATACTCAGATGTAATAATAGAACAATCTATGAAATTTTCATATTTTTAATGATGCTTTGAGATGTGACATACATCCTTAAATCATAAGAATATTGAATAATCAATTCAGGATTATTGGCTTACACCACAAGGTTTATCTCAAAAGACGAAAAAATGTTCGTTTAACATGCGAGCTTATAGAACCTGTACTTCGGTTGCAGGAATTATTACCGTGCCTATCGGCGTGTTTTCCGAGATGAATTTCTCGGAGGATGTTTACGCGAAAGGTAGCAAGGATACTTTTGCACGAAGGCTAACCCGGCCTTATCCGCCTTATGTTGTAGTTGTTGGCTGATCGCAGGGCCGAGAATTGTACGAAGAAGGACGGAGAATCGCATTAAGGAATGGAGGTTCTATTTTCCCCGGCGTCAGTCAGCGGAATCCTGACGGAGACGTGTATTTAGTACGAGAGTCGTGCTTCTATCTAGCCAGTGGCAACATTAGTCAGGAATCCAGTCTTTGAGCACGGCTACTAGACGCGATTTATATTCCTACGATAGTGCATCAACTTGTGGATTAACTTCTATGAAAGCGTTAACTGATGAACACCACGAGAAGTGATTCTCGATGATATATATAAATAACATCCCTTCTCACATGACGGCAACAACACAAATGAATACAAAAAAGGTTTATAACAGTTCAATTTGCCTTTAATTGAGAATTAAATATTCTTTTTCCTCTTTTAAAAATTTGATGAAAAAATAAAGACAATATCAAGCAACATGTGACATAACTTTAACTATAAATACAAAATACTCTCAATTTATTGTACTTTCTTAAAAAGATGGTAATAAAAATCAAGAGAGGACTAACAAAATATTACAATTATTCGCATATTTAAGATTCATACTAACATCAGATTATATTAGTATTCTTATGAATGTTCATTAGTATCAAAAATTAATTTCATAAAAATATTAAAATGTTAAAAGATTATTATAAAAATAAATATGTATTTCTTAATAAAATAATAATTGTTTTGAAACAATAAGGATTTTATTCAAAATTGTTCTTAATTTATTTTTTATTAAATGTAGAATGTTTACATCAATTCATAGGGGTGGTTTATACTTATACCAAGGATGTAGAAGTTAAAAACAATCAATTTAGTATCCATTGAAATAGCTTTCTCGTCGTAGCGATATCAACGATCCGACAAAATACGGTTCCGTCAACGTTAATTATTGAGATAGCGTAATCAAGGCACAAACACGCGTCATACGGTTCGGGAATAGTCTGTGACCGAGTTTCGACAGGTAAATAAGTACACGTATCACGAGAGAGCAAGTGACGTACGGAACGGCGGTTTCGTTTCCTACACTTGCACGAAACGCCGATTGCATCAGAGAATTGTATAAGGAAGAGAGAGATTCTTTCCTTCATGAAGCACCGATGAATCACTGCCGGATTCTCTCGTCGACCAAGTGTAACTGGAATGTTCGGAACACCAATGGACCGTGGCAATTCACATGTTGAGTGTCTTGTTATGCATGGAAAGTTCTCGAACTGATCAGAAATTATCATTTTAAGATGTAATAACATAACTAGAGTCTGACCGAAACTTTTGCCGAAATTGAACCGAAACACTCGGCTACATGTCAATTTCAACCGAAACAGAAACCAAAATTAAAAAATAGGAATCCTATAAAGGCCATGTGTATAGACATGCCCATATATCATATACTTTTTCTAGAAAAGGCCGAAATCGAGAACCAAAATTTCGGTTATGTCAATTTTAGCCAAAGAATATAAGTACTTTTTCTTCATAAACATAATTTAATTATTTAAACAATAATTACATATATTAAAATTTCAGTTTCGATAAAAGTTTCGGTCGGACTCTAGTTATAACTATGATTTTCCAAACTGCAGATGTAATTTATATGATCGGAATCGACAAATTTTATTAAAATAATTACCAATTGCATAACTGCGTTATGATTACATTCCTCTACCAATTCTCTGTGTGATACTTAATTGAATCTCAGAAATGAGAATAGAAATTGGTAGAGAAACATAATGATAACGGAATTGTGCAGTTGATAATTCTTTTAATTAAATTGTAAAATATCGACAATTTTTTATAAATTACAAAAAGTGATCAAATTCACTAGGTCGATACAGCACAGACCTCCAAAGGACGTCGTATATAAAGAGGAAAAATACAGAGGACGTCCTCTGAATATTCTAGGGACATTCCGCAAAGGTCTCTGCTATGTAGATATGTAATTGACAAATAAAATTATAAGTATTCTAGTAAATTTGCTCATTTTTGTAATTTTCACCAAGTTGTGTGATACAAAATCAAGCCTCTGACTTCTTCTTTGATAATATGGCATTTGCGAGTTTCTAACTATTTCATAATATAACGATACCTGCTGTATAGACAACTCTAAATTTTAAACAGCCAGCCAAGGACGCGATCTCTGGTATTTTTTTTTAACATCGATGTCGAAATCTCGCACATTATCATCTTTCCTGTTTTCGACATTTATTATTTGTCGCCTACATCAAAGCCATTGGTCCCGAAGACTCTTCCGGGGTAATAGCCGCTACGGTGAATGTATATGTATATATATATATATATATATACAAGAACGCTATAGCCTTGACATTCGTTGGCATCCAAACGGAAATCTCTTTGAGTTTATCGATGCTTACAGATTAATACGTATTTACCGTAACTACATGTCCAGCAAAATCAAGTACTTTAAGAGCTTAAGATAAATATATTCCGAATAGTTTCTTAATAATGTTTCCTTTATTCGCATAAGCGAAATGTGTTGTCTCCGACGATGCAAAAGTAATTGTGATGTAATAAGTGCTCGCAATTGTAACGAACGCTGCCATGAATTAATTTAATCTTAAGAAAAAAGTCAGACCATTATACAAATTAATTGCAGCACATTTAACAGATACACTGATTGTGAGAAAAAAATTGTTTATACAGGGTGGCCCATGTAAAGTGTTACAAACTATTATCTCTGAAAGTATGTGTCAAATGACTAATATGTTCAGACAAAAGTTTTATGACTTTGAGGAGAGCATAAGATGGTACCATTTGTTTGACCTTGAGTAGCGTTGTCAAAGTGAGAGCAAGGCCACTTTGAATTTTCTAAATGGAACCCCCCCCATTTTTTATTACATATTCTTGTAGTTCACCTTGAGAGCTTTCCAAAACACTATAATTAAGTTCATTTTCATTAAGTACTTTTCGAGTTATAAGGTTTGAAAATTATAATATTGCTGGCATTAGCATTACACAAGGTGTATGATCGACGGCTAAAACCTCTTGAATGTTGTTCAGGATCATGTCCTGGATAACATTTGTCAAGATCAAGGCCATTGGAGATTGTATCTCTTATTTTCATTTTTACGTAAAAATGAATTTTTAGTGCAAAAATGAAAATAAGAGGAATAATCTCCAATGGCCTTGATCTTGACAAATGTTATCGAGG
>NW_017256062.1:1712826-1806327 GCF_001594055.1 Mycetomoellerius zeteki
AACATATTAGTCATTTGACACACACTTTCAGAGATAATAGCTTGTAACACTTTACATGGGCCACCCTGTATATATTACTATAATTTATAAAATATAGCTAGCCCAAAAAATAACCATAAATTATAAGTAATTAACTGTATATGTATATATATATATTTAAATATATACATATACATATACATATATTAAGTATATACTGATTATTACTATTATTAATAATGTTAATAATAATAACTATATGCAGTTGTATAAACTAATAGGTTACAGTGATAATAACAACAAAATGGTTGTAATTACTACCTATTATTCATACTATTGACACTATTGTATATACATATAGATATATAAATATATATATACATATACGTTATATTACTATTATATTATTGTAATCATAATCATTATAACTTATTAGTTCATACAACTATATATACATATATTATTGCTAACATTATAGTAATAATAATTAGTAGTAATTTATAATTATAGTCACAGATACCACAAAAACATTTTTCTCTCAGTACATACGACTTACGTTTGATAAATAGAGTGTTAATCCTGATTGGAAGTTGAAAATTTAAGTTTACGCTACTTCCAATATTTTTTCCGTAATTAATAATTATTAATAATTAATGTATCATTTTTTTATATTATTTTATTATTTATTCAAACAAGACCGAAATTTGTTACAAATTTATAGAAATAATTAATCAGAAATGCGATTTCTCAAGGTTTTAAGTTGAAGAAAAATGCATATTTACATCGAACGTGCATGTTTGTACGTTTTTGTGAGATAACTGAATGAAACTGAGTGCAAAAAGGATTAATGAGATGCGGGAGATGATGTTGGCCTTGACCGACCAGGAAGGTAGAGTAGGGATGAACGAGTTCTCCGATCGTCTGGGTCAGGCAGTACTTCAGAGACTTCCTTGCTCAAGTTTTAAGCGACAACAAACACTGCAAGATATTTTGCGTTCATCACCTTTCACATTTCTTTTCGCTGTTTCTCGCGAATATCGGACTGTAATTATAGTTGTCATTGACTTTCTCTATGCCATCAATTTCCATCAATAAGGTCATTCCTAAAATTTTGCTTGCAAGACGTAAACAACTATATAGTTGTACAGATTTAGAGAAATATCAGATACGTGATGTGTCGCAAAGAAAGTCGAAAATTTTATTTATGATTGACTTAAAATATTTATTATGAATCGCTCTCTATCATCATATATAAAATAATTACTTTCATTATGTGAAGAAAAATTCTTATTCGAGAAAGTGTGAAAAAATGAATGAAATAAAATTGTTTCTAGCAAAACAATATCGTTCACAGAAACATAACTCAAGAAATAAAGTTTTTTAAAGGATAAATTTCAATGTTCTGAGTCATTAACATTTTGTAATATTAATTATGAAATACGATCTTGGTAATTAATTGTAAGGGAACAAGAAAATCAATTCTTTTTAAATATGATGATGAAAATTTTTCTTAAATTTTTATATATATTTTTTACAATTTGGAACACTTTTCAGAAATATTGACAATGAAAAATCTATATTTTTTTTTCTTAAAATTTTTCATATATGTGAATTCTGAAATATTCTAAAATTTCTAAGATTTTTCATTCTATAATTTCTGAAAAAAATATCCTAAACTTTTACAGATTTTATGAGATTTCATCAGAAATTGTAGAATGAGAAATCTTAGAATATTTCAGAATTTTGAAGAATTCTAGTAAAGATGTAAACTTTTCCGTCACTTTGGAAAAATGTTCCAATTTGTATGAAAAAATTTAATTTAATTTTTCTTCCTTTTTTATGTTCTTTTTCTTAGAAGCGACTAAAAAAATAACATTTTTCTTATTTAAGCATTTTTATTTAAGTTGTTACAGCAAATGAACGATATGCTTTCTCTCTGTTCTTTCGCGAGATGTTCGATGTTGGTGCATCCATGGTGCATCATTCCATTTCTTCCTGTTTTCAGGGTGACGTAAGTCCAGAGAATAACCTATTACTTTCCTCGCTGCTCCGCATTATTTTCTTCAGTGGCCGGAAAGCAGTAAACGCGTGGAATCTGGGTTCGATGGACCCAAGCTCGATTCTGACGTAATTCGCTTCCAGGTCATCCACGGGTAGTAGATTTCCTCTCCGTTCACAGAAGCGCGCGCGCGTGCAGGCTTTATGTTGGTACAAATTTCACCAAAACCAGTTATGCCACCGATAAAGACGGGTTTACGACTGCAGTGGCGTATCACCTGATGTCATTGACTTTTACTGGAGTCCGCCAATTTGCATGCTGACAACGATAAACGACCACTTTTTCCATGTTCCTCTTCGCAATCGCATCGACAGCGAAATTTGCGCACAACGAATGCGTCCGTTTCGCGACCAATCAGCGGATCCTATCGATCCTAACACTGCGATGATTTTAAACGATAATGTAATTTTAACTCTCGATTGCATTCTCGCATTCTTATTAACAGTAATAGAACTGCATATTTACATCTTTTTTTATAAATCTCTTTTCTATCACTTATTATTATCAGTTCAATTAATTTTCAGAGGGACAAATATATTTTTTTAATTTTAATATATTAATCAGAAAAAAATTATTATTATATAATTACCATAATTTATAATCATTTTCTGTACCAATTATGTACACGTTAAAAAGTTAAGAAATCACCTATTCTATCTTCCAAAAATAGACAATTTTCAATAGAGTGTAACTTTTTGTTGAAAATGATCATAATAAAACGATCTAAAAGGCATTTTAAAGCTTAAAGTCTCTACTGTCAATCTATAATAACAATATGACTGATTTTTTTATGAAGCTATTATACAGATGAAGATTAGGCAAACCTGAAAATTTTGTACGAATTTTACAAAATTCCATAGCATGAATTAAAAATCATATACAAAAGCAGTTTACAAATTGAAAGAGTGACTCTTTATTTATAACTTGCATACTTGTTGAACATTGTACAATTTTTTTCCATCGAGTTATTCAAGCAAAAAGTTATTAAAGCAAAAAGCGTCTTTTTCACTTCGCTTGTAGAAACGGAGTATCTAACGGTGTTTTTCTTTAAAAAAAAATGAATAAATAGGTTTAAATTCTCTGTTTACAGTGCATCATATACAGTACATGCATACACTGTATGCATGATACATATAGAAGCGTAAATCCGACCGAGCAACAACTATACAACACTACTATGATAGAATCAAGCAAACGTTGTTTTGCCCAAAGTCATTACTTCGAACACGAAAAATATAAATTATGTTAAAATAATAAAATATTCTTAACGTTTCGCCGGGTTATATTAAGTTGAATGATGACATGTCAATTGTTTAACTTTTAGCACCTTATTTAAACAAAAAAAAGTTACAAACAAAAATATTTTCCATATCGAAAAAATGAGAGTTGCATCTTAAAGAAAAAACTTTGACTCTTCTTTTCATTTTTTAAGGAATACTGAGTGCTACTCTAGCTGTTTGTCTTCTGTGAGCAGATAAAGTCAAAATCGAAAGACGATCCTTGTTTCAATATTGAATAAGTAAAAAAGAATCAAACAACTCTTAACAAGTACGCAAATTAAAGGTAAAGACTCTTTCGAAAGTTATAAACTGCTTTTGAATGAAATTTTTAACACATTATAGAACTTGATAAATTTATAAATTTTGTATAAAATTTTCAGACTTGATGGATTTCTATTTGTATTTGTATTACAGCTCCGTAAAAAATCAATCAGATCATTATCTATCTCAAAAGTAAAGACATCAAGCTTTAAAATGCTTTTGGAATCATTACACTACTAATAATCATTTTTAATGAAGTTACATTCTCTAAAATCTTATTTATTTTTGGAGGGCAGAATAGATGATCTCTTATTTTTTTGGTGTAGTGTATTTTTTATAGAACCATAAATATAATAATTATTACAACATTATATATTCCATTTTAAAATAAAATAGAATGATAGTACTACTAGATACTATTTTATTTTGTAATTATAATCAAAAACTTTTCTCTTAGTTTGTTTATTGTAGATCTAATATTATTTCAACTTTACATTGTAAATAACTAATTCGTTTAATAAGTTTTGATAATTACGGGCCATATATGCAGATTATAAATAAGCAATCTTGGCATGATGAGGAAAACTTCCATCATGGACGAGAGCATTCGATTGTAGGAACCATTTGTGAAAGGGGAGGATGATCGAGACGCGTGTGTTATCGGCGACCTGATTATGCTGCGCATACTGACCGAACCCAAAAAAAAGAGTCATCCAAAAAACTGCCGATTCGATCCCAATCTATGCTGATGTAGTATTGAAGCATGAGCTTGGGTCAATCCATGCATAATGAAATTTTGACTTGCATATATATACGTTTTGGTGAAGCTACCACGGATCTACGTGTATGTATATACGCACTCGTGAGCAATTTACATAAATTCTTCGTGGATGAACATGGATCCACTGGAACGTGGAAGCAATGAAAGTAATTTAACCAGACGCATCCCCTTTTCCGCTTTCTCACTTTTGCTAAATAAAAGGGAAACCGAAGGCTCGTTCAGTCGCTTTAAAGCGCCGCGATATTTGATACGACAGAGTGGCGTGAATTGGGATTGTTCTAGAGAAAAGACATTTCCCATACAGATTTCCATGGGATGTTCTCAAGAACGTCTAGAGAATATCCTATGTCCCCTGAACGTCCTAATAACGTTCCCAGAATGTCTCTCGAATAGAATTATGTATGAATTTTCTAAAAAATTTTGAAAAAGAAATATCATGAAAATATTCCATTAGAGTATAAATTTCGGTATTTACGCCGCAGAAGTAAGAAAAAATAGAACTTGAGATAATTTACAGGGTAAATGTTAACAGTAACCAGTTCCGATGACCTTGATCTTAACATATATTGTGAAGATCATGGCCCTGAGTGACCTTTAGAAGGTTTTAGCCTCCGCTCGTTATTCAAAAGCTATTTATAAATAAAGTTGACAATATAAATGTGCATTTAACTGCATAATTTACATTTTAACTATCATAAATAATTCAATATAACGTTCCATATCAAGTGAGATCCACTCTACATCCCCCTTGCTCAGGGGTTTGATTGGTTTGATTTAAATTTTCTCGTTTGGATTTCCGGCCCACTTTTCAGGGCCACAGTACCAGTACGATAAATAGTGTTTTGTCTTCTTCGGGGAGCAGAGAACACATCTTAGTATAACACAGATTTTCCTAGAGAGAATCAACTCAAAGAACGCCACGAATCGCTTCAAAATGAACCTCGTCAGAATACCTCGGCCTTTAAGTCTTTTTCAAAATGTAAATTACTTCTACTTAAACAAGTTATTCACACCAGATGGAGCACTATTATCTCTTAATCAGCAACTAGATGAAGTGATAATCTTCAGACGCAAAAAACGCGTATATGTGTGGGGTACAAGTGAAATTCGAACCAAGATCTTCAGATCATGAATCGATCACTCTGAAGCCACTCGTGCCACCCCCTGCCTAGGGGCGTCCAACTTTTCACCCAAAACGAGGTCAACCCCCCCCCCCTGTTTAGTGATATTCGACTTTTCGCACAAAGCTGGATACATCTCACATTCCCCTCCCCCTGCCAAGGGAAGTCCGACTTTTTACGCGAAACGAATTCCATTCCATCTCCTGGGTTGACAAAATTATCACTTCACTTTTAAATAAGTTGTCGATAACGTTTTATCCATGAGGTATCTCCAAACAAAAGTATCTCATGGATAAAAAATTACATATTGACAACTTATCTAGAAGTGAAAAAATTGGGCATTAGACAACGGCTGAAAAAAAGAAAGTTAACTAATTATATGCAGAGTCTTCAAAAAGTCCGGAAACGGTCGAATATCTTGAAAACGAAGCATTTTTGAGAAAAATGTTTCAGACAAAAATTGTAGGGTTTAAAATGATGTATTTACTGATTTAATCAGTTTGACCTTCATTAAAAATTCATTTTTACGTAAAAATTAAAATAAGAGATATAACCTTCAATAGCCTTGATCTTGACAAATATTATCTAGGACATGATCCCGAACAACATTCAAGAGGTCTTAGCCGTCAGTCGGACAACTTGCGTAATGCTAAAGCCGACTGTACTGTAATCTTCGAGCCTTATAACTCGAAAAATACTTAATGAAAAAATATTTTATTATAATGTTTTGAAAAGCTCTCGAGATAAGCTACAAGAAAATATAATAAAAAATAGGGGGTTCCATTTAAAAAAATCGACGTGACCTTGATCTAGCCTTGGCGACGCCACCCAAGGTCAAACTGATTAGATCAGTAAATACATCATTTTGAACCCTACAATTTTTGTCTGAAACATTTTTCTCAAAAATTCTTCGTTTATATTCCACCATTTCCAAACTTTTTGAAGATCTTGTATATATACTATAATATATATGTACATGCATATATATCATACTTGTAGTCATTCGAACTGCGCGCCGAATTGGTTTTCGGGACTTATAAATGCAATTAAAGTACTTTAGTAATACCACGAATTAAATTAAATTGACAAGCAATTCTTAATAATTCGATGCTCAATCAGGCATCGTATCAGAAAGATATTAATGTACTGAAAAACTATAAATAAATTTATTGCGAAAAATATTACCTCAGCCGGGAGTCGAACCCGGATTTCTTGTATTCCGTACGAGCGTATTTTATATTTCAAACGCTTTAATGATTTTTTCCCCAACCCGCATATATTAGATGTATACAATTATATATACACATACATATATATATATATACCGGAGTCCTATATGAAGATATAATTATAGAGAAACACTGACGGTACTCTCATGATGATTAGAAAATATTTCTATTTTCCTTAATTCTATCGTCTGAAAAGGAGGATATTTTGTGATTACTTTCTCTGTATATAAGCGCACACATATTCTTTACAGAAATGTGCTACAGAAAGGTAGTGAATGTAGTTACTATTATTAAGCAAAAATGCTTTTAATATTCAAAATAAATCATTAACCACTATCTTTCAATATTAAATTGAATTTCTGTAAAGAATTTATAAAAATACTTTAAGAATCTTCTTTCACCTGTCCTCGCATCGCTGTTATCGATACTTTCTAATAATACAGCCAATCTGATCGAACGGCGTGTCATTCATATGAAAACGAGTCTCCTATAAATTCTGAGCGGTATCTCTTTTTATTGTAACTGCGCCCCTCCATCTTTCTCCCCGGAGTGCACGGTAAGATGCACTCGCGCCTCGTCCTTCGTCTCACGACGAAGGAAGCGCGTCCCATCCTTCTTCCCTCCCCCAGCAAATGCCGGTCGACGGGCTGAATGCGACGGGCATCCTGGTTCGTCCTTGAATATTCAATGGCGGTAGCTCCGAGAAGGGCGAGTGTTTACTTACAATTAGTTGCAATCTCGTAACTCGGTCTCTCGGTCGTCCGCATTTTTATGCGTCTGCCTTAGCCTTAATCGCCGTATTATGAGCATCAGGTGTATCCTGACATGGATTTTAGGCACCAACGGATACCGACGTGGGGCCCGAGGGCACCGCGGGTATTTAACAGGACGCCCCACCGGTACGGGACCCGGCGGTGAGATGTTGTCCTTCTTTTTCTACGCGTCCTCTTCCCACACCCTTGACCTAGCCAGAAGCGCTTGCATATTCAACAGGCGACTTGTAACTTTGTTGCAATTCGAGCCACGGGCATGGCTACCGCATCTGCATACCGTATTCTTGCTGCTCTTCTCGCCGCTTCTGCGCCGTAAGTCCGGTGGACCGTCGAAAAAACCAGTCCCGAAAATCGAGACCCAGCTTCGCCACCCCATGAGATGATAAGGAGTCATGCATGATTTATTTATGCATACGCTCGTCGAGTTAATGGCCGTGCACGCATATGAGAGAAAGAGCGAGAAAGAGAGAGAGACTCTTCTGCGCTGTCACTTTAAAGCTTTTGTGGCGTACAAAAATAAGAGGGCTAACGAGCTATCAGCCGGCCGAAGTCGTTCAATGATGTCGATTCCTTAAATATCACTGTCGCGCCGAGTTTAAAAACATTGAATTAGCCGCATCATAAAAGTAAGCCGCTTCCTTCCAATGCAAAAATTGGTAAGATAAGAGTTAAAGCGACGCACTAAGAGAAAAATATTAGCACCAAAAATTATAGTTTATTATTACCATAAAAATTGTTGTAATTACTATAATTTAAATTAAATATAATATACATAGTTATTATTACTAACATAATAGCAGTAATAACCATAACTATGGTAACATGTAACATTGTAGTAACATCATAGTAACAAATATCAAAATACTAATATTATTGTAATGTTATATATTAACATAATTATTGTTATTACTGTATATAATGTCATAATGTTATAATGTTAATAATAATGATTATGTATATTCTATTTAAGTTATATTATAGTAATTGCAATCATTTTTATGGTAATAATTGCAATTTTTATAATCATTTTCGCGATGCCAATTATATATATTTTTTAAATAACTATATACAGGTATAGTTACTATTACTAACATTATAGCAATAGTACCATAATTATAATATACATATAATTATAGTCATAAACACCAAAAACTTTTTTCTAAGTGTGCAGAATTAAACATGAGATCTATCAGTTCTTAAATCACGATGAAGAATTATTTATTTTTATTAATATTTCTTATGACACACGATTAAATAATCTTTATAGCATAATCTATTTGTAGACATTTCCTTAAATTTTACTTCATAAGATATAAATTAAATTATAGTAGCACATGTGTAATAAGCTTTTAATTGATATAATATCGGTATGACATTATGCCAAAAACCTAAGGTATTTACAAATGTTATTAATTAATAAGTATCATTAATGAATATTGTTTGAAACTTATGTCACACTAAGAGAAGAGATGATTGATTTTTTACTATAATTGCTTGGTAAAATGTATATAATTATGGTTAAGAGCTTTGTATTATTATTATTGTTATAATAATACGTTAATAATAATAATTATATTTATGGTTCTACATACAAGGTATGTATGAAACTAATCAGTTTATATTTTTAGTTAATTTACCTATAAAATGATGTGTTCCGATTTTATTTATTATCGTCTGTCGCTTTACACATGGAATCAAACAAAAGACTGGCATTTTGTAAGACTATGACATCGCACGGGCAGGGATCGTATTTCGCTACTGTCATCAGCTGTCACCGAACAGGGGTAGGGCCTGACAAGCCAATTACAAATTGAGAGAGAGAGAGAGAGAGAGAGAGAGAGAGAGATCATTACCAAATATCTCCTTCTTTGTCTTACTTGCCGGCTCGCCAACTATGTAAAACATAAACGATGCTCCATTAGTATACGCTCTAAGGTGTCAAATAATTCTAACGGAGTTGAAGGCAATGGTACGTATATGGGAAAGCCCTTGAAAAACTATTGCTTTACATATTTGCATCTTGCAGAACAGCATAAATTAAATACGCACATAATTCAACAAAAATGTTTTATATCGAAGTGAAAAGATTCTGAAAAATCTTATATACCTTCATTTATAGGTATTTTATACAGATAATTTCTGTAAAAAAAAAGAATAGGAATATGTGGCATATTATGTTATATTACTGTGTTAGTTTTGGAACCCATGTTATCAGACGTTCATTTTTGTTTATCTTATAAAAAAATTAATTATTGCAAAATTACAAAGTTTACAGTATTATAAAAACTGCTTATATTATCTGATAAAAAATACTTTCTAGATTGTATTTATATATTTAAAGTTTTATTTTTAACTTTTGTTTAAGAAATATTGTCTAAAAACAAAGTGATATGTCGATGTCGGCGACCTTCCTACTAACATTAATTATAACAGTAATAACTATAAAAGTGGAGTTTTTAACCATAATTATTTTACCATGCAATTATTATATTATTAGGGGAGAGTGGTCTAAATCGGATCTATTTGCAGTTTTTGCTCTCTATAAGGTATAAATAAAATCCGATCGTAAAATCGAAGGTGCTATTGGAAAGATCATTTAATTCCCTTCATTTTTGCTTCAGATTATTTTGACGTATCTCTCACTTGTGTTAAACTATAATGGAAAATGTAAAAACGCTTTTTCCGGTCTGATTTAGAACTATTGGTTCCAAATCGGACCATCCTCTGGTTCAAATCGAAAACTCCTATTTTTATGGATTTTTAGATAGAATTTTAAAATATTTTAATGTATTTTTCTTAGTATTGAGTAAAAACGAGCAATTTGACAGTCAAAGATAAACATTTTTTTCGGAAAAAATTTGGAACAAATTTTACAATAAACCGCAAAAGTGATCACGAAATCCTTGATATTTTTTAATTCTACATTCTTTAATTATCTTAAATCAATTACTTTTCAAATTTTTAACACCTTTTAAATAATGATTTACAAGGATTTTCTTTTTTAAAAAAATTTTCGCACGATGGCTGAAAATACATATTTGCCTTTATTTTATGAATGTTATGACAGAGAACTGTCAAACTGCTATCACATGTTCGGTGTCTTATAAAGATTTTACGTTATAAATAGTACGCAAATCTGCTTAACCGTATTCATTTAAATTAAAAAGGTCCTATTTAGAATACGGTCCGATTTAGACCACTCTCCCCTACAAATACCTAACACTTTTCTCTCAGTGTAAATATACGCAATCGAAATTAGCGATATTCGTTCGCGGATCTTTGCTTAAAAGAAAATCGTGCGAATTGACCGCGTCGTAATGGCTCATGATTTACCTCAAAACACCTCCACCCATAAATCACTCTCGATCGAGCTACGCCACTCGGCGGCCTTATCAACGAATCTGTGATATGCAGAAACCATTTCACCTATTAATAGAGCGCGCCGGGTCGCCCGGCAAACTGGGTCTCGGGGTCTCGGTTTCGCACATAACGAGAGGCACGACGAGAGTCGACCGACCGATCGGCCAACCGGCTAGTCGGCCGACCACGTCATTGGAGAACGTTGGAGAACGCGCCCACGTACTGGGTGCGTTGGGTGAAAGTCTTGCGGTCGGTCTTGCGGAAAACGCGCGCGAAATTATCAACCGCAAGCTGTGATTGCGCGGGAAATCTCGAAATCGCCCGAGATTGGGGCCACTTGTTGCAGCGCGAGTCGATTAGTTTATTGGCGACGAACACGTTTTCGATGAACCATGAACATACTCACATCAGTAATCCATACAGTTTTCACGGTGCAACCTGATTAACTCGTACATCGTACAATGGATAGTTTCGCTATTTTTTTTTTCCGCAACACTGAACGTTCGCAGAAAGTCACCCTATTATTTTGATGACGTACGAAAATTTAAATAAAGTGAAGAGAGATTCAACGCGAGATATAGAAAATTTCACGAGTATCAATCACATCACTACAATTTTTCACTTTCCAAGGTGTACAAAAAATTAAACACAATCGCTTACTTGTTTGAAATCTATTTTTCAAGTTTTTGCAAAATTAGATTCATTTTGGAGAATTTTACATAGTATGGAGAATGGAGATATTTTGTATGACTAACTTCCTTAAAGAAAATAAGTATCGTGAAACTTCAGAAGTATTATCAATTTTACAGAATAGTATAATCTTGGCCAAAATACAAAGTTTTTTTTCTCTTACAAATTGATATAAATCTTTTTATATTTGACAAAAAGTAAAAAAGAACTTTATTGAAAAATAATATTTACTTTTATAATAATTTTAATATTTTGTTAGTTTTTTTTTCTTTACTTTTTATTACCGCCTTTTAAAAAAAGTAATAAATTGAGGGTATATACTCAAAATGCTTATATAGAAGAGACTTGGAGACAAAACATTTTGATTTTAAAGCTTTACAACAGTTAAAATAATATTTACGTTAAAAAGTAATTTATGTTAAACAGAATTTATTTAACTGCAAATTTTTTTTGTTCAATTTTGTAATATAACTAGGAAAAAGGTTATGCTTGTTTAAAAACTATAAAAAATTTTGTTACAGTCATTCCACCCCCGGTACAATCGTAACAGTAGGAGGAGACGATTGTACCACATTATTAAATAGGAAATAGTTTGACCATTTTACATAATTTTTCGCATTTTTCCTTTCTCACAGCATATTTATTAAAGAATTTGGTTATTTTTGTTCACAAGTAACGATTGTACAATATAAAATTACTAAATTATATACTTATTATCCTCTCGTATTGTGTCTGAGGATTAACTTAAAAGAAATCAAATTAAAAGTTAATAATTACCGATAAAATGTAACTAAATTAAGTTAAAAAGTTAAGAGTCTAAAATGTAATTAAGTTAAGTTAAAATTAATTAACTTTTTAACTTAACTTTTATCTTTTTAACTTAGCACTACCCAACCCTGCAAATATTCATTACTATATTCATTATAACAAACGATATTTTCTCTTTCATTTCGGAATTGTGCATGGGCAATGCGTTTCCTTAGAAAGCTTACAGCTTTGTAGCTCGGTGGAAGTATATGATATACATATCGTTGCATTTCGAGCAAGATCTTTTTTCTCACATTTAAAGGGCGCCGCAAAATGTGACCAGTGTCACTTTCTCTTTCACTTCGCGAGCGCGGATGGCGATTGATAAGATTAAACCAAGAACAGCAATTTGCCTTACTTTAATTCATCCAAAGTATAGTTTCTCGTAGAGAGGCTTTGTCATCTTATGGCTTTTTTGAACGAATTCGCATAAGCGAAATTTCTTAACGACCTCTTATTTCGAAATTTATTCTACCTTAGGGTGGGATTTCATTTGTGCGTTTTTGTTATAACAAAATTTTCAAACCTATTGATTGGCTATAAGATAGAGAAATCCGAGGACCTTTCTGTCCTGCACACATTTGTCGTACGACAAATCGCACAAATGAAATCCCACTCTTACGGAAGCGTTACGAGGCACTGAATAGATACGCGGTACGTTCCAGCGTAGAACGTAAAATTTAGAGGGGCGCAAAAGTTTAATAGGCAGCGCTACTCTTATAAATATAAAGCTCTAATTTACTTGATATTTTAAATGAATTAGTTAAAAGTGATTTTCTGGAAATCTTTTCAAATTTAGCAATAGCGTTATGGATCTTATTAACTGTGTCAATATCTGTGGCAACTGCAGAGGCATCTTTTTCAAAATTAAAAATATTATAATAAAGAATTATCTGAGAAATACAATGACGCAGATACGGTCATGCGGTTTAACTATGTTTTATAATATCAATTAAAAAAGAATTGGCGAACAATCTTGATTACGTAATCGATCTTGAAGACGTTATCAGAATATTTTCAAAAGCTAAAGCCAGAAAATGTAATAGTATGTTGCATTAAGTCAAATATATTATTACAAAAGAAAATATGAAATTTACATTCGTATTCCATATGTAAGTGCACATGTATGTGTATAATGTCACATATACTGCACATATACGTACGTCATTTTACTTCTAACTAGATGATCGTCTAGACTCTTCTAGAAACTCTAGCAAATTCAAGCATAGGGCACCAAGGCGGTCGTAAAGCTTCCGCACCCTTAGAGTGAAAAATGATTTTATGAATTAAGGTTTAGCTTTATTTAAATTCAATACTTATTCCACCTATCTATCCCTTCGGCTTTGGTTTTATAAATTATGCAAATATTGATCTATTAAAATCCAAGATATACACTCATACATTAGTGAATAATAAATTGTTTAGAGGATAAATCGAATTAAAATAGAAATGTTGCGATGAAAGGGGTTTAAGACGCATAAAGGCTGTCTAATGCAGTTACTTCCATGTTCAATTCATCGATCACACAAAGGACATAAATTCTACAATATTTCATTCATTTGTTGTGCAATCTTGAATGAATCGTAGATTTGTCGTAGGCACGCGCACTGCGTGTGACACACGCGTGGAAGCGAAGAACTCCGAAGCACGTGGTTGAGCTGTGCATGTAGTATCGCGACGAGTCGACTTCAAGTTCATTCTAAAATTAATAACAAGTAACAAGAGAGAGAGAGAGAGAGAGAAAGAGAGAGAGAGAGAGAGAGAGAGCCAGTCATCCCGGTATCTTCTTTCAACCTGCCATGTTCACACTTCGTAAAGGAAAGAAAAACAATAGCGCAATCGAGATGTGCACCAAAGAGAGAATTCAACTCTTATTGTTAGCTGATTTATCAAGGAATCATTTTTCAGTGAGGACTCCGGGCATTTTGGTCAATGGTCCAAATTAATATCGACGCTTGGGAAAATATCAATCATACACATTTTGTTAAATTAACGCGATTATTTGACTTTACTTTGGATTAGCAGATTCGAAAAATATAGCTCTCTCTCCCTCTCTTTCTCCGCCTCCATCTCTCTTTTTCTGCCTCCCATTTCTCTCTCTCTCTCTTTCTCTTTCTCTCTCTCTCTCTCTCTCCCCCTTTCCCTCTACCCTCTCGTGCTCTATCTCTCATCATCCAGAATCACTGATGATCTGCGAAAATTTCGGAACGTCAGATGCGTTCCGAAGACTGGAAAGGCGACACGCGAAAGTTGACACGTGTTCTTGTTTTCCAGAAGCCACAGGTTTCCTTTGCTTACTGAATTCGATATAAACGAAAATTACCAATGCAGAAGCTACTGATAAGGATCTCGAGGCCTTAAGAATAGCGGTACTTTCCTTTCGCTTTAAATGGCGCCGCTCGGACCTATATAGGGCACTGTGGATGAGCAGCATGGATTTTAGTCCTCCCTTTAAAAGCCAGATATCCTTTTAAGCCGTTGCTTTTAATGAACTTGTCTTTGTTATCTATTCCATAATGAAGCAAGCTAATAACGTATACAAGGTGTCTCATTTTAATATCCCACCCCAAATAACTTTCTTATTTTTGATGTTAGAAAAACATGTTTCAGATAAAAGTATGGCTTTGAGGAGGACATAAGATGATATCATTAGTTTGATTTTGAATAGTCAAGCTTGAAGGTCACGTGAATGTCACCTTCAATTTTTAAAATGGAAATCCCTATTTTTCATTGGATATTCTTATAGCTTACCTTAAGAGTTTTCCAAAAGACTATAATAAAATATTTTTTTCATCAATTTATTATAGTGTTTTGGAAAGCTCTCGAGGTAAGCTACAAGAATATGCAATAAAAAATAAAAGGTTTTCATTTAAGAAATTGGAAGTAACCTTCACGTGATCTTCAAGCAACTATTTAAGGTTAAACTAATGACACCATCTTATGTCCCTCTTAAAGTCATACAACTTTTGTCTGAAACATTTTTTTCTAATTGTAAGATCAAAAATAAAAAAGTTATTTGGGGAACATTAAAATGGGACACCCTGTATATTAACTAAATATATTTATATTTGTTAACCTTTTATGAATGTGCACGAAGACACACCCTCTTTTATTTTATAAACATTCGTCCAAATTTGCACAAAACTTGGCTAATGTAATTTGATAATGTTTTATTCGATTTTTAAATAAAAAAATTCAAAATAGCAGATCTAAAATGGTGGATAGAATTTCAAAAAATAGTCTGATTATCATAAAATCCGAAGACTTAATTTAAGAATTTTTAATTGCAAGTATACAGGGTGTTAATTAAGTATGTTGCCATACTCAACAGAGGGATTCTTTGGTTTATTTCAAGTAAAAAAGTCCATATAAATATGTCCTAAACGGCTTAGTTTCCGAAATACAGGTGAGTGTTTACAAATGTTTGACGAAACGGTAAATTACGTTGGAGATACCTTCCTGCATAAATATGCCTTGCTTCACGTGAATTACCATTCGCACAACCGTAAACAAAGTGACAAAGTCGAAGTCAAAGTCACAAAATCAAAAATAGACTTCAGTTCTGATCTTTGAGCGTGTACGTCAATCTTTGAGAAGAAGGCTCGATGGATGTATCATGGCGCAAAGTGGACATTTTCAACAATTCATCTGTTTTATTTCATCAGAAGACCTGAAGCCTTTTTTGTTTTTTTTTTCTGTTTTTGACTAGTTCAAGCTGTATTTCTTTCAAATAAGAAGATTATTACTATATACGTTTAAATTTTTTATTTCAGAAACTAAGCCGTTTAGGACACATGTTTATATGGACTCTTTTATTTGGGGTATAACGCGATAAAACCGTATAGCCAAATTAATTTAGCAATTCATCGATTCGACAGAAACTGATATTTGAATTCGTCAATAACGGTCACGACGATCTGTTTGCAACTACCACAAACGGGATACTCAGAAAAGTGAACCGCACGAAGTTTTTCATATATGCTAATCCATTTACGTCGAATCGAGCCCGAATTGATCGGTTTGTTTTGGTGACCTGATTTCTCATCGCCTTCCTCGTGTCGAGCAAAGGACTAGACTAGTGGTATCCTGGGTTTATTCAGTTGTAAATCAATTGTGAATTTATATTTTAAATACTATGCTTGAACTTTATGTCGGTAATTCATATTTATTCATATCAAAAGATTTCTACATTGTACTCATCACCAATATTTTTGTCTGTAATTATTTTCATTGTCTGTAATTTTCTAAGTTAACGTAAGATACAGACATTACCTCACCTAAAATCCAATCTTCTATCTATTCAATTAACTTTGACCATTTTTTAGTAGATAAATAAATCTTTCATATTTTGAGTAACAATTTAATTTTTTTTTAACAATTTGACTTCTGTTTTTACTACACACACATTACTATACTCATACTATACACAATTACATTCATAATGTCAAATTGAGTATAATTCAATATGTCGTTAATTTAACTAAAACAATGGAATTATAAAAAAATGTACTCAAGAACGTGTATTAAATTTGACTCGAAGAATTTCGTTCTGTACTTTGGGCTCTTCGAATATCAATTGTATTCCATTTTGTAAATAATAATAGAAGTATTAAATAGTTTTATTCCTTCAAACTTCTACAGAAAACAATTCTGGCAATTTTAAAGATATCGTATTATTTGTTCGGTTGTTGCTCATTGTCAAAGTTGTCGAGGCTGACAAAGATATTATATATTAACATTCTTAGAGTGTACGTATGTCTTTAGCAAGATATTTGGCATATCTAATAGCGAATTCGATTGGACGCACTCAGTGCGCACTGGTGCACATTAAAGCCGTTGTACACAAAATAACGTAAAGATATGTTTATACATAAACATAAAAATCGATTAAATCCTGAAATACTTAATACATTTTATTATATTATTAGGTAAAATATGTATTTTATAATTCGAAATATTTGCACATTTCACCTTTATACTCAAATTAAATCAGTGTACAATGACTTTAATATCCACCAGTGCGCACTACTGCTTCCAATTGAATTCGCCATTAGATACCAACAGGGAGAATGGAAAGTTGCTTTTGAAAAGTATCCAGAGTACATAATATATCTAAAATGCGGACATCAGACGTCATGAAGACGTCATCAAGAAGTCTTTCAGATATCACATTATAAAAATATCCTCTAAAGATCCGTAAGACTTTTTATATCCTTTTTCTGAACGCGTTGTCTGGGATGCTCGCTCGATGGCCGAACTTGATCGATGTTAATACTACAAACTTTTTAATTCCAAATTAAAAATATCGATAATAGCAGTATCTTTAATTCAAAATCTCGTATTATCGTTCTATCCTATTCAAAAATATGTACATCTGTTCTTATCTAACATATTGCAGACAGCAGCGCTATTTTTTGCAAGATAGAGAACCTATTGCTACATACATTTACTGCTTTCCTTTCTCTCTAAATCTGAATCAGTGGATAATCAGTGATATCAGTGGATAATCAGTGATATCAGTGCCAAGTATGCCACTGGGTAATTAGTGACTATCCACTGATTTAGATTTAGAGAGTTCCATTCTAGACCCATATTTCGCGTGCACGAAAGCGATTGAACCTAAAATTTTTTTAGGCTTTGAATCTTAATTTTAACAATACATCAATTGTTCTTTCGTGTAGGCTGCGTAGTGGCATCGTTTCGTTTCCCATAAATAACCTACAGAATTTTTACACTAACCAAACATTGTCGTCCAATCACTAATGACATAGAGAATTAATTCTGAGAATGTTTTTCTTGTCCTACATATAAATGGTTGGGAAAAAGAGAAGGACATCGAATATTCATCAGTAAGGTCCGAAAACTATCAGAAAAAACTTTATTAATTTTCATTTTAGAGCCTAACTATGGGGACCCATCTTTAAGATATCATCTCATCATCATTTTATCAAAAAAAGTGTAAAAATTTTTAACTGAGAAATCTCATCATGCTGCGCCTTTTAACCTATTCGATTTTATTGTGGTTTTTTAATACATTTGCTACGGCAGTCCTCTCCGCTAGAACGTTCCTGCTGAATGAGACGTCACGTCGAAAATGTACATTACGCGCGAACAGTCTTTATAGCGTTCAGGCAGCACATTGATGACGTATTTTGGACATCTTTAAAATATTTGTGTAAATAACTTTATTATATAATGTCTAAATAATATTCTCTTGCGACGTATTTTAGACATCCTACATACAGTTTTAATTTACTTTTTATACTTTATAATTTGACTTTACTACTCATCTCTGTACACAAGAAGCCTAGTAGACGAAGTTTTTTAGTTTATTCTTTACTAATTGTAAATACATACGTAATGTAGACGTTATTTATTTTAAAAGCAATTCAACCATAGAAACAGATTAATTTACATTTTGACATGAAAGATAAAAATATCATAATGTTATTTAACTCAAGAGATTGAGTTGCTCCTTTGATATCTATGAACAATATATAAATGAAAGGTTTATGGCTCTTAACTTTATAACTGTTTTACACTTTTTATTGTTTATTGTTTAATAGGTACTGAAGAGGACTCAAATCTTTAAGTTAAAACATTTGCGACACGATTTTTCAATTTATATGTATATATATAAATTGTTGTAAATAAACAATAATTCACGTACGATAGCCACATTGGCTCTTATTGCAGTTTTCTTCTCAACTTTTGAATGATTATTCTAGAGCCTTATTTATTTTCAATATCTATGCATCCCTATCTGTTCACTACAAATAATCATTTATCAATCGGTCGATTTAACATAGGATATTAACCCGATTCACGAAGCCAGAGAAATAGTATGTTAGAGTAGATGAATAGATAAGCAAATCATCAGAAATCAATCCCTTGGCGAAGAAGAAAAAGAATATATCGTAAAGGTAATCTCACGTGTTTGCAGGTTTTTCTCACTGATCGACTTTCAAATCGAGTCTGCCTATAGAATTTTGTCAAGGGGCCGTTAAAATGCGAAACAAGGCGCCCGCACCGGGATTTATGATTTCTTCCGTGAGATTTCCGCGAACTGGCACCGTGACGAAATTCGTTTATCAGAAAGTACTTGATTGTATAATGAGATAACGGAAACAGCACGCACACCGCTTGGTTTTTGCTGACTCATAGTCTTTAAAAAGAAATTCACGCCAATTACAAAATTAATGTAAATTAGTTGCAAGAATGACAATAAATAAAAAAAATCTTTGATATAACAGAGATCTCATTTTTTTTTACAAAAGATTGAACAAATGGCTCAGAGTGGAAGATTGAAGAATAAAAAACTGAACGAATGTCAGAAATGGAATGTCAGAAATTTTTCATGTATTACTTCTTTCCTTATTAATGCACGTGCACTGAAAACTGCCATTTATTGTGTAAAATTTAATCGACGTGACGCAACAAGTAGAGATTCAAGAAAACACTCGTGGAAAATAAATCACAGCAGCTGATAATATACGATTCAATTCAGTCAAATGCAGGTTCCCTCTTCCTAAGGACGAGGTCATGCCGCATTAGAGACGCGTGTCGCGACATTGGTTGGCGGCGCAGGAAGTGAGAATGTTATTTAAATTTATGAGAAAAAAAAAGTTGGCGCGCGATGGCGATGCAACCATTATGATTGCCTATGTCGCCGTGAGGAATCGAAGAAAATCGCTATATAAACAATAAACGAATCCGTCAGTCTCAGGGACAAGACGTGAGCATCTACGCTCTCGCCGCCACGTTCTACCTATCAATTATTTATGAATTTTCCGCGGAGTGTCGTCGCGGACATATGGTTACACTGCACCGTGAACATTAGACAGACAGGTCGATCGACTGCAGCAGCGTTAGGCTCGTTCGGTTATAAAAACAGCATAGTCAACGAGATGGCTGGCAAGGTTTCTATTCAAGCCTATACGTCTCTAGCAGCGTGAGAAATAAGAAACACGTTCTCTCAAAAAAGTTCTGTTAGGAAAAGAATGGAATTGAAGAAAATTCGATTTCCGTTGGAATTATTAAAATAAAAGAAACCATTTTTTAAAACCTTTTTTAAAACAAATAAGGTTGAGAACAGGGCGTTTAGGAATCGGCGCTGTAATAAGTGCGCAAGAATTAAAGTAATAATATATTCTTCCAATTAATATCCATTAATTTATTCCTTCGAACGTTTCGGCTAACTTCTAGCCACCTTCAGCGAATAGCGATATACAAATTAAATTTACGAATCATATGTTCATCCTGTGGTCACATTCCAACACCGAAATTCCATAACAGTTTGAAAGCTGAATAGTCAATGGTATTTGATCTCAGGAGTACATCAGAAACAAATATAGTCATTGCACCAGTACGCGAATTGCGAATAGTTTTTGTACATTAGAGATTAGACGACAAATTAAAATGATGTCTATGCTACGCTGTCTGTGTCGTCATATTAATACATTTTTAAAAATACGTATTAGGAAGGTTGAAATTTTTACCTGTCTTAATCATTTACATAGATTTTCAAGTAATTGACTTTTATAATCCAAATTTCTATTAATAATTTAGAAAGATTTATAGCTTCATAGTATCTGTAAAAAATCTGTATAAATTGAAGCGACTCATAAGTGCGATTTAAAGCTCATTTGAGGATGATGTCTAGTCCTCGCCTCGATTTCTTCTTCGTTGATACTGGCCTCTCTTGAGACGTGCTATTTCATTTATGCGTTTTCGTACCACAAATGTGTGTAGAACAGAGAGGTTCTTGGTACACTACGGTCAATCAACAGGCTTGAAAAATTTTATAACATTACAAAAACCAAGATATCCTCTTTATTCCAAACTTGATATAGATTGAAGATTGAATGTTTCGATTCACTTTGGAGTCTTCTTCAGCAATGTCAATACAGAACAGATTATATAATTAAGTTTCTCAGTCATCAGAATTGAGTCGCTCACAGATTGACAGAACTGAAGTGATAGGTATATCTAATAATCCAATAATTTATATGTATAATAAATAACAAAGCAAGAATTCTAAAATTAACTGCAAAAGCGACCGACTTCAATAAATCAAGAACCTTGTCAAGAAGCTTCGGATAAATTCAAATTTTTTACAATTACGCAAATAATTCAAAAATAATTTCTTATCGGATTTACACATATGGCACACATGTTACTCTCTCAATGTCTAACGTATGTCTGTACCGAATGTAAATTGTCTATCGGAGCTAACGAATACATTTGAATCACAGCGTTTCAAATGTATTCGTTAGTTTCGATATAGACGATTTACATTCGGTACAGACATACGTTAGACATTGAGAGAGTAACATATGTGCTATAAACTCGATAAATAATCATTTTTGAATTATTTGAGTAATTGTGGAAAATTTGAATTATCTAAAGCTTCTTGACATGATTCTTGGTTTATTGAGATAAATCGCTCAGTAGTTAATTTTAGAATTCTTGTTTTGTTATTTATTATATAAATTATTAGATTAGATATTTCTCTACCACTTCAGTTCTGTGAACCTGTGAGTGACTTAATCTTAATGACTGAGGAACTTAATTACGTAATTCTTTGTATAGCAATATGGCTGAAGAATTGACTCCAAAGTAATAAATATATGTTATATACGATATTTAATCATGTTAAGAAAATATACTTTTTGTCGATACTATATTTGATTAATCAATCATTATTGATTTTTGACAATTTTTTTACCCTTTTAAGGAGATCCTAAAGACGATTAGTCATATTGAAAAAAATAGCACTTACACATAGATTTACGTGTCATTGACACATTACTACATCAATATCTCACTCACGTAAGCCACACATACACATAAATTTTCGTATAACAATTACGTTTTAATTAGAGACGTCTAAGTCCAATTTAAAGAATTACATACTGTTTCTTCATGTAAACTACTAATCTGTGGATTACTATTTCGTCTTAATTTTATCTTAATTTTATTTTGAGAGAAAGAGAGAGAGATTATATCAGAAATTTCTAGAAATTTCTGAAAACTATTTCGTCACAATATCTCGATCTATGTATTAAACGAATCTTTTGTGAAGAATTTCCTTGGCCCGTAGGTGAAGTTCGAATCAAACGCATTGCCTTAGGCCATCCTATTCAATTGTACTTGGTAATGCTCTTTATTTCGTCTTTGTCATTTTTCGGAGACCATGAAATTAAAGAGCAACGATTTACAAATCATTTCGTAACGGGTTAGATTGTCTTAGGTTACATATCGTAGACTGAGAGAAGGTTATTCGATAAGAAAATGAAGTATTCTAAGGCTGCGTTCCAAAATTCGCTAACAGTGCTGAAAAACTATAATGCACGTAACGTATTATACTACAGGTTTTCAGTATAGGCAGTTAATATCAGAAAGCAGCCTAAATTTTTATACCTTGTATGTACAATTATAATTTTAAAAAGTACGTAATATATATTTTGTTGAAATTTATCATCGAAAAGACGTACATATGTATAAAATAAGAATTTTATGTATAATGTTATAATTAAAAATTCTTATAACAATAAAAAATTTGGATCAGTTTTTTCATTAAGAAATATTTTTGCTGCAATATATTTATAATAATTTAATTTTTTATATATATGTAGAAGTTATATATGTAGAAAGTATATATGTAGAAATGCAACTAAAGATACTTATAAAAATATTCTATAAGAAATAGATTTAAAAATTAAGCTTTCGTCTTTTTGTAACATTTGTAACGACTGTTAGTTTGCGATGAAGATACTACCTTACTATAAAGTATAAAATGGCAAATACTCGTTATTAGTGATAATTAAAAATCCAGTCAAATACAAATTAATCTCTAAAATATTGAGTATCAATTATATTGACAATCATGTAATAATCAGCTGATATGAGCGATTATACTTTATAATACTTCGATCATAGTCTTCCCGCTTCGACGGTCTTTAAATCGACGAATTTCATGCATGACGTCCAGACATTCACGGCCGATCATTAATTCAAAGCGTATTCAAATACGATTCCGCCTCCTCCACCACTTGACATGTGATCCTGCATTCGCAAAAAGAGGAAGAGGGCCACCCATGACTACTTTGTTTTTCAAAAAGCGGTAAGGAGAAGCTCCCGCATTCAGGATCGCTGCCAATTACGTAATACCTTCGAATCCGGAGCATATCACAAGGAACACTCGTTTTGATATAAGGGGTGTCGTAAGTATCACAGATGTGCAAAGAAGGATGAGAAATAGGCTATTTTTTGACCTATTGACCGAACTTAAATTAATCATTAGAAACTGTAGAATTTTATTAGAAACACAGAAAGTAACAATTGTGCTGACAATTATGAAAGTATTCAAAGTAAAAGAATGAATTTACCCTCATATTTTGTATAATTATAATGTAATTACACAAAAATACGGGATAAGTTAAAAAATGAGCGTCCTCCGAAGGAACAGGTCAAGTGCTCTCCTCGTCCTGATGAAATAAACGGCCGCAAGGTTCATGAAACGTTGTCATTCGCAATAGATCATGACACGGCGATAACCTGGAAATCCTTTGACACCTATAGGATAAATTCATTATGTTTCAATTTTTTACTTAGTAGATCACTATCATAATTATCGGTATAATTATTTATCCACTAGGCCCACCCAAGAAAGTTATGAAAATTGCAATTTATTATTAATAATTATAGTCGCACAGAAAAAAAATTTGCAGATTTTAAATAAATATTTACTCCAATAATATACTAACGAAATATTTACTAAATGTAAACATATATTTATTCGATTTAAACATAACTATCTTATTTTGAATAAATATTTATTTACTATAAATAAATATTTCGTTAGTACTATTGGAGTAAATATTTACTTAAAATCTGCAAATTTTTTTTCAGTGCATATGAAGTGCTTTTTAATTTCGTATCTGTAACGTGTCTTTAAAATAAAATCATTTGCATACTTATGTTAAAAGGTGAATAACAAATGGATAGAATATGTGATTTTATGTGTCATATTATGTACAGGATGTACAGGATGTCCCATTTTGTCATAGGCAAATATCTCGAAAAATATTGAAAAAATTCGGACAAAAGTTGTATGGTTTGAAAGAGGACAAAACAAATTAAATTTTTAAGGTTGTATAAGATTATTGTTACTTCTTTTAATCAAATAATATGATTTTTCTACACAATGATGCCTTTAATTATTCTTCATATAAAAATATTAAAGTAAAATTATTAGGAAGTTAATAGTTTATGAGATATTTCATACTTAATTTAGGTTCCATTAATGAGTCATCAATATTAATAAATTTATTTTTCATATTCTTCTTTATTATTAAATTTTTATTTAATTTTAAATTGGACATATCCAAAAACCGATATTTGTGACATGTGTTTCAGACTAAGATTTACGAAAATAAATACTTTTTAGATATATTCATGTATTTTTAATTTCATGCAAAAGTATTACAAAGTAATATTTCTGCTTTGTAATACTTTTGCATGAAATTAAAAATACATGAATATAGTTGTTACTGCATAAAGCTTATAAAAATGTATATGAGAAAAAAATGATATAAGAAGATTTTTCAATACGAGAACATCAAGTTCTTTAAGTTCAATCTTGTCTATTCTTCATCAAAATTAAATTAATCAAAAATAATAAGTGAACAATCGACTAATATATATGAATAACATAAATAATTCGATCGAATAAAGCTTTCTTCGCTTATTCATCAAATTTAATCAGATTATATCCTCATTTTTGCAAGCTCGGAGCTTTCAGTACACCCCGTACATATTCATACATCCGCGACCGTACTCGCCGCTGCGCTGTGGAGAATCCTCGAGGTCACGGTCACAAAGCGTCTCGCAAGAGGTAAAATGCCCATCCGGTGCCAAAAATTCACATCTGTCTCCACGATCTTCGATCGCATTACGATTCGATTACATTGCGGAATGTATTTTTAGCCGACAATGCAAGTTGGAAAGGTAAAGCAAAATCGATAGATCAAAGATCAATTGCCTAATTTTGTATATATCGCGCTTTTAAAAATCAAAAGAACAGAATGATTTGGCGTAATAATCAAAGAATATATAATTTCCTGATCGTTAATCATGCGTTCCATCATACTCTTTTAAAAAAATCTACTCGTATATACAGATATCAAATTGTCTACGAAGTACATTTACAGTGTGATTTTCTGTTCAATCGATTAAATAATGTTAACGTTGGAAAATATTGATATGCAAACCGTCACTCGCGTGGCAATCATTGAAACGGACGAGATCGTATTACGCGATGTCAAGTACACGTGTAACTTCCGTGTAAGCTTCTCGCGTTTCCGTATCATGATTAGAATTATACTGCTTACGTGATATTACCAACGGCATAACGGCTTAACGAACTTACGATAGAAACTTTCTTTAGGCAGGAATATCGCTTTGGAATTCTCGAGTGACTATTATTATATGGCCTTAAACTTTTATAATTGGAGCAAGGACTAGAATTTTTCAGCATGACTATCTAACGGTCTGAAATATATGCGTCTATCTTGACGCAATAATGTGCGAAAGCCTTGCAAGTGAAACCGGACCGTTCACCAGTCGACCCGCGAAAAAGTGCATGCCACCGTGACGTAAGACGCGCGTTATTGTATCGATCGTGATTGCAGGATCGCTCGAGAAACATCGAGAAAGCGTATAACTGGGACCAAAGCAATGACAGCAATTATGCGCGCGACCTAGATTTAAAGACCATATTTCTTTTAAAATCTGATATACATGCTATAAATAAGATTATAATCTAAAAATGATTATATAGTCAAGTATAATATTGCTACAATCCAGTCCTAAAAGAATTAATTAATCGCGACTGCTACGCTGTCGATGCAATCGAACCGGTTGCATCAACATCAGCTGCCCAGTTAGTATCGACTAGCTACGAAGTCGATATTTATATTCTTATACTTTCTTTCTCCTTTCCTATATATTAGAATTGTACATTTGAATTGAAAAGAACGATTTTGCTGAAACATCTAAAATTTTGCTGGATACAGATTTTAAAATAATTTTATTAATAACTTAAACTTGATTGTTAGAATATCAAAATTTTTTGAAACATTACTCATCATTTTTTAGTTTTCATCATAACTATTTTAATGGTCTAACATAATTATGTTCTATATCCAGCAAAAGTTTATATCTTCCAGCAAAATCCTTTTTTCCATGTACTTTTTATCATTGTACATAATCGTAAGGTTGCAGAAATTTATAGAGATCGTTCAAAACATCGTCTGAGATGCTTTTTTGCGAAGTGCGATTACAAGAGAAAATGGAATGGAATGCTGCACTGAGAGAAAAGTGTTTGGTATTTCTAATTATAAATGCATCGTAAAATAATTATGGTTAAGAGCTCTATTTTTATAGTTACTGCTGTAATATTAGTAGTGATGATTACCTTTATAGTTTTATATATTGAAAAAAAATATATGCATATAGTTGGAACCGAAAACGACTGTAAATTATAACCGGAGCCAATTATATATTCTTCTTTAATATAGAAAACTATGAATACAATTCTCATTATTAACATTATAGCAGTAATAATTATAAAAACATAAAGCACCTCATTATTATTTTATCATACAATTATAGTTGCAAACACTTTTCTCTCAGTGTGTGCAAACCAAATTTTCTATTATCACGACAGTAGGAACGCATGGAGTCGCAACTACTGCGTAGAAAGACGCGTCTGGCAAAGTAGACGACCGTGCATCGTGCCTCAAGTAGGGGAAAATAAAAAAGGAGGTTCTATGCACGAGGCGAAGAAGGACTCGCACCATATGTGCGACGCGTCGCGATTCGCGATTTCCCGCTATCATGATCCTCAAAGACTATCCCGAGAGTGCATGGCATTTGCGAATCGCCACCACGCGTCTTTCCCGCTGGATTATGTTGATAGTATCATTCGCGAACATTATCGCCAACAGCGCGACAAAAAGTCGACGTCGACGTCGACGAAGACGACGGGGAGGTATGTTGTAATTAAACAAGATATCGTATTCCCGAAGATGAACAGTAGCAAAAAAATGGCGTCCGCGCATTTCGGCCCTAAGTGCTGACATTAATGTAACGTTCAATGATTTGATTATATTTTTTCGATTTTTTATTTTGATATTTTACATATTATAATGCACAACTTAAAAATAGTATTAAGGACCAATTAATATGTAAGATCAATTAACATTTAAGATTGATTAGCACTTAGAATCGATTTCTAATTGATCGTGCCACTATAATGCGCAATATAAAACACTTCGTCTAATTCCACTATGTCATCGAGCGGCGAGTGCGAAATCTGAAATTGAGAGGAAAAACAAGCGGCACTCATATACTCAAGGTGTTTGGAAAGTAATGAAAATTCGCATAGGGGCAGAATGGACTAAACTGAGAAGAAAAGTCCTCTACCATTTTACAATTTTCGCAATAAGCTAACAAGATATTAATTACTAAAAATTGTCGAAAATTGATCTTCAATAATTTTTTACTCAAATACTATCAATTTTATAGAAAAACTGAAAAAGACAAAAATTGTTCATTTTCTTCTCATAAAGCGCTAAGAATTTTTTCAGAATTTTTTATCAACTTTTTAGTACTGCATTTTCTTATTTTTACCAACATGAGAAAATACGGTATTAAAAAATTCTGAAAAAATTCTTAGCGCTTTATGAGAAGAAAATGAACAATTTTTGTCTTTTTCAGTTTTTCTATAAAATTGATAGTATTTGAGTAAAAAATTATTGAAGATCAATTTTCGACAATTTTTAGTAATTAATATCTTGTTAGCTTATTGCGAAAATTGTAAAATGGTAAAGGACTTTTCTTCTCAGTTTAATCCATTCTACCCCTACGCGAAAGATTTTTCATTACTTTCCAAACACCCTGTATATGTTGTGCATCCAGACGCAACGAAAACAAAGCGAGAGAAGATCGCTGACGAAGAGATATCGTAGACGAGACAACCCCGTAACCGCTAACATTGTGCTTGCATACCGCCGCGTGCGATCGATCATGCCAGTCTGCACAGTGTTTTCTTCAAGCTGCATTTAAGATGTGATGCAGTTTCCACATTGCGAGAAAAGCGCAAGAGAACGACCGGCCTGATGGTAGATTGCACACGCGAATTGCCAACGCAGTTTACGCAGTTCGAATCAAGAAGTTCGAAGATTCCGAGTTCAATCTTCAGGAGTTCCATTTGCAAGCAAACTGAGACCGTGTTCCAACTTCCAATTAAATAGGTGCGATTTTGCGATATATCTCAAGCATCGCGATTTTATTTTCTTGAATCGCAGTGCGACAACTTTTTAATCGCGAAATCGCGCCTGCGATTAATATTCTGTACTTTTTTAATTCTTTCAAATGATGCAAACAATTTAACTAACGCGCAATAAAAAACTGATACAATTTTTTGTTTCATAAAGGATTGTTTCTTTGAATATTCTGAATTTTATTATTTTAGAGATTTTGCAGTTGATTTTCGTCTGTGTGTGTCTTGCGTGCGGTGATCGTCATTCTGCGTCTGCGTTTGCGAACTACGTTTTGCGATTTGCGTCCTATGTAGAAGCAAAAATTTTTCAATGCTATCATTAAAAAACAAATGCTTTCATTCAAAAAACAAATTCATTTTGCTGCATTCTAAGAATTAATATTTTTTATAGAAATCAATTTACGCGTTAATAAAGTGTAAGAGCTCTGTCACTGAAAATTAATTTACGTGTTAATGAAATGTAAGCAGTATAAACGTTAAGTATAATTAATGTATTACGATTAATTAAAATATTAATATCCATAAATGTGTGAAAGTACATTAAATTTCAATACGCTTAAGTTACTACAAACTTAAATCGTTAACATGTACATTAATAGTTTTTTTCAGTTACAGAGAATTTAAATTTCATTCGCTAGTGTACGTTCAAAGTTAATGCAATTAAAGAACATTTCAATTTAAACAGTGTATTGGAACACAGCCTGAATGTAAAATCCATCGTGTATAGAATACAAATTGTAATTTCGTATAATAGTAATTGAATTGATAGAACCAATTTCTAATTAGCGGCAAATTTTCAATAAATGCTTTATTATTAGTTTTGAAGATTTAGGACCAATTTATGATTGGTAAGAAGAGTTTGAACAACTGCGCATCTAAAGGAATGTTACACCTGGTATTCTTACATCATGTAAAATATAAATTTCGTAAATTGATTAAAAATGTCTGACAAGATGAAAGCTATGTTTATACACAATGCGACGAATGTACGCCTTGAAGAATGCGGAGATGGTAGACCCTATCGACTAAACAACTTATAACTAACGGTGACTATGGCGCCGTGCTCTTGTTTTCAATGATCGCTCACGTCAGTTTTAGCTTGAATTCGCGATCCGCGTTTTCATAGATTCTCAGAAAGATTCAATTAAAAAACTGCTCTTAATCATGTGTGCGCTTAAACTCGGCGATAAAGCGTTGGACAACACGCACGATCTCTCGTTCAATTTCCCAGCAGAGGATAATAACAGTCAAACTTCTATATCATACGCTATTAATACGAATGCATCTCCTGCACCCGAACACAAGGTAAATTTTACTGCAAAATCTTTCTTTTTTGATATAATGTTTTAACATAACGCTTAAAATTTTTCTCATGTTTTACACAATACTTGTAACGCCGACTACGCTTTCATATATTATAAATACGAATTTAAAAATTAAAACGTTTTTATACCTTATTGTTGCTTACTTACTCTAAAAAATGTGGGTGGGGATTTAATACCATATGCAGTGTTTATATAATTCTTACCGTATTGGTGTTGATATAAAATAGCAACATAATGGATTTAACACCATGATTTAAAGAAGGACATTTATCCAAATATCAAAAAGACGCTTATTTTTATGAATTTCATTTGCGAAATCTATTAACTTTGGATAAACAAGATTTTGATCAATATTTCATATATTTACACGTGTAGTTACCCAGATAGCACAAAGAGTTAAAAAAAAATTCAGTGGTATGTCATCAATTCTGAATTCATTTTCAGGTGCAAAAAGAATTCTTTTTCTGAAAAGAGCGCAAAATTGATGACATATCACTGAATTCTTTTTGAACTCTTTCGAATGCTCTGTTCTATCTGGGTACATACAATGTTTAATAAAAATATAAGAAATAGCTCTGGAACAACAGTTGGCACGAAGCTTGTCTATAGCCATAACAGTTTATGGTAACCATTGAGAACTTTCATACAGTTTACCTAAAACAATACTCAACAAATTTTTTAAAAGGAACATTAATAAATCTAATCTCAATGGTTACCATAAACTGTTATTGCTAAGACAAGCTTTGTGCCAATAGTTGTTCCAGCGCTATTTGTTAATACTTTTATCAAAAATTATATGTACCCAGATAGAAAAAAGAGTTCAAAAAGAATTCAATAATATGTCATCAATTCTGAGCTCATTTTTAGATATATATAACGCTCACTAATATACGTATAAAATATTGATCAAAATTCTGGTTGAGTAAAATTAATAATTTTGCGCAAAAAGAGACGCATACAAATAGGCGTTTTCTTGACGTTGGTGTTTATATCAACATCAACATGGTGAGCATATTTGTCATCCGTAGTGTTAAATCCAAGTCCATATTTTTAAAAATACGGAATTATTTACTGTTCATAAAAAAATTATAAAGAAAAAAATCTATTCGTATTGGCAAACAGATCGTCATAGATTGTCCAATGGAATGTGAGATTTTAAACAACACTGTGAAGACTCAATCCGAAGTAGAAAAACGTGAAAATTTATACGGAAGTGAGAAAACGGAAGCAGCAAACAACGTCGATGAATACGACATTCCGACAGTTTCCTTAAATTACGATCAAATATTCAATTTGAATCACGAAAATCCGTCTTATTTTAATTCTAGTATAAACGATTGTGATGTTTCCATTTACGAATATTTTGATTGCAACGACAAGACAATTCAAGAAGAAGATTCCGAAAATAGTGAGAAAACAATTCAAAATCAGTTTTTAATGGATGATCAACATGCAAATTCTTTGAACAATTTAACAGAATTTCGAGATAGCCTCAACATTGATTCGGTGCATGAAAAAATATGTCGAACAAGAAATGGGAAAGAAAAATTCGTCGATTCAGGAATCTCTACTAATGGATTAAATATAGACGATAATAACATGATTATCCTACAAGTTGCTGAGAATTGTATTAATTCGCAGAATATTCCTGAAAAAAACAATGTCACTTGTAAAATTATTGAAGAAGACACAAAAAGTAAAGAGATGAAGCATGCACAGAATGTTACATGTATAAATATTGAAGATTCTCTTCAAGAAGAATTAGATATGAAAAACTTATCAGTTTCAGCAATAGAAACTGGTAATTATTTTATAAGTAATAACGAGAATTGCTTTATAAATGACATCGATCTCTCGAAATGTATGGAAGAGAACGCGAATATGTTAAGTATATGTACCGAAGAAGACAGTATCGAAGAAACGATTACAGAGATAAAGAAAATGGATAAAATAATCAAGAATCTTTTGTACACTAGTGACGACGAGCATTACGATTCGACGGAGGAACGAATGATAGAAGACTTATCTGCGAAAATGGAAGACGATCGCGATGACGTAATGAAGAAAATTATCGAAAGTTGTTGTCATGCCGCAGATTTTCAGCAACGTTCAACGATCTGCGAAATCTTGAATGCAGATCCCATACAATCGAGTAGCGAATGTGTAATTAAGGAATTTCGAGAGAACGAATTTTTCCCACGTCGTCGCATCGTTTCTGAGACTACCATAGCGAAAGAAGATATATTAAGGACTATCGAGGAAGCAGAGAAAATATTAACTGACAGTCCATGTTGGGAAAAGTCAGAAACAATTGTTAATCAGACAACTGAAAATTACGACAAAAACAATTCGTCGGAAAAATCTACGGAAGAAGTAAGAGATGATAAAAAGCATGAAAGAGTAAATGAAATAATAAATAAAAAAGAAATCGATTTTATTGAGACTAAAGATAACGAGATAAATTCATCAAATACGATTGAAAAGATTGCAGTCTCGGCGTCTAACATTACTGAAAGTAATTTACAAAAATTAGCTGAAATTACATGTCCAGATCGTCCTAGATCACGCATCGAGATTCGGGAAACTTTGGAAAAGATAATAGAAGAAAAGAAGAAAATAGAAAATAGGAAGAATGAATCGCTAGAGACACTATCGAAGAAATTCGAGGAAATTGACAAACTCGTTGCTGATCATAATTATACTTTTCTCGGATCTGATAATGATTCTTATGAATTAAAAACTCCAGAGAATGTTGCCATTGATTCTGACAGTCTCGACGAATTTCAGATTCAGATTGATCCAGAAAATTTCGAAGTTCCTTTAACGAAGTCCGAAATAGCTGAAAAACTGAAAATCGAGGAATTAGAAAAAGAGCTAGAGGATGAGATAAAAGAGCACAAGAAACTTATGGATGAATATCAGAAAATTATTACTACGGATTTAGAGAAAATTCAATTGACTTTGGAGTCAGAATCAATGCAAGCTTACAACGGCGCGGATATCGATAAAGAAATAAAAAATGAATCTAAAGACGATGAAAAAATAAATGAGGAATTTTTAAATGAAATATTAGAAATGACAGATGATACAACGGTGGCTAAAATCGATTCGGAATCTGACGATTTTTTCATGGAAGAATGGAAGGAACCAGAAAGGACGTACATTAAAGGAAAAGTCTATGACTTTGACAAAAAAAAGCATGGTGTTAGGTAAGCTCTCGAAATAATAATTTAACTTAATAATAATTAACAATTATTTATAAAATATTAATACTTAATCATTTAACTTAACAATAATAAATAATTTAATAACAAATAATTATTATTAGACATTAATAGTTAATAGTTTAACTTAATAATAATAATTAGTAATTAAAAAGATATTAATCGTTAATATTTTAGATAATAACTATCACCAATTTAATAATGGATAATAATTTTAGGATGACAGAAGAACTCATCAGGAAGCACTGCAAGGAGCATAAGTTGTATCAAACCCCATATTTGAACGACGTTCTGTATTTGCATTACAAAGGCATGCACGATACTCGATCGATCACGTTAATCATATTAATATATGTATCAACGAAAAATTTACATTTTTTAGGATTTTCCTTCATTGAGAACCTTGAGAAATACACGGGTCTAAAGTGTTTATGGCTAGAGAGCAATGGTATATACGAGATTGCCAATTTAGAAAATCAGAGCGAACTTAAGAGCTTATATCTGCACCACAACCTTATCAGCAAAATCGAGAATCTCGACTGCCTGCCGAAGCTCGACACCCTGAATCTCTCGCACAACACGATACGGAGGATCGAGAATCTCGGTGACTCGAGTCGTGAAGCGAGTATTATCCCAGATGACCTTGACCTTGACGTGCCTCTGCTTTTCAGACGGCCTCAAGTTCCTGAACAACTTGAACCTGTCGCACAACTATCTACGAGAAACCGCTGACATCGAGCATCTCCGTCTGCTGCACACGCTCTCGATCTTGGATATCTCTCACAACAGGATCGACACCTGCGACGTCGTTGACGTAAGTCGATAACTACGCACGGTGCATGCAATACGCACAACCGGAATATATTTCCGAAATGACAGGTGATGTTACGGCGAAAACGCGATTGGAATATATTTACGTATTAAATAATGTTTGATTGCAAGCTGATATTATCTTAACCATTAACTTCAAAAATTCTACTGCAGCTATATTAATTAACCCTTTATTCAAGTGGTTTTTTTTATAACGTAATTATTCGTGTGGGGTATATTTCTCACATCTCAATATTACATCTTTACTTCAATTTTCATTTCATTGATAATTTACAATAAAATAAAAATTGATAATATATCATCTAGATAAGGATAAATATAAATTTTTTAAAATAGGGTTACAGCAAGGTAATTTGAATAGCGGGGAAATTTGGATAATAGTAAGCGTTTGCAAGAATTTCAAAAAAATTTGCCATATTTTATATTTGGGGTTAGTAGCAAAGGAGATATTGTAGTCTATATATTCATGTAGGTTTGAAAATTTATCTGTGTATCTGGAAGAGAGAGTTTGTATTAAGTTTTATATTAAGCAAGGTAGGTAGATAATTTCGGTTGTTACTGCAGTTTATAAGAATATATCCTGCTTTCTTAAGCTTTTATGAAATCTACGTAGAGAGTATGCAAACAGGGCCAAATTATGGATGAGTTCAAGTATTTTAATACAAAATTTGATTTTTGTGGTAATTTTAATTCATTTTCAACGTTATTCAAATTACCCTTTAAGATATCCAAATTGTCCCTCAAAATTGAGTTTCATTAAAATTATAGGGGGAAATCGGATAATGGCATTACGCTTCAAGATTTAAAGATTAATTTTTTATACTTTGGGTAAATATTCTTTAAACATGTGAGTTTCCTGCTACATATTCAAAGTAACAATAAAATTATTATTTTTCGAGAAATTGTTTAAAATGTTTGAAATTATTCAAATTACCCCGCTATATCCTATTGTGAAATAATTTATGCACTAATATAATAACGTGTATAAATAGCATTCAGACAATTAGCGAATTTATAAAAGGGGTTTTGGATATCCTATATTAGTAATGAAGAGTTTATTGTATTATGAATTAAAAGCTTAATGATTTTTACCTATTTTTTTCAGAGCTAGATTAAAAATATGAATCTGCACATTAAAAAAATGCTTTGCATATATTAATACAAAACATCTCTATGATATGTATAATCTCGTCGAGGTGTTTCATTTGCCGCAAGTGCGAGCAAAAGTTGAACTGTTTAGATTTTGGGAGACATGAAGTCGCTGCGCGTTGTAACGTTGAGTGGCAACCCAGTGCTCAAACAGATAAAGATGTATCGCAAGACGATGATCCTTAAATGCAAAAATCTTCAGTATCTAGACGATAGACCGGTGTTCCCACGCGATCGTGCCTGCGCCGAGGCCTGGTAAATTTATCAGCAAGAACACGACCTGTGAGAAAGTAATATCTCGTTAGTCTTAAAATATCTCTGAATCCACACACAGGATGCATGGCGGTGTCGACGAGGAGGTGGCCGAGAGGAATCGGTGGTTCCAAGCGGAGCAGAAGAAAATCAACGACAGTGTTATGGGTGAGTTAAAAGATTCGTTACTCGAAGCGGACCTCGAAATGGTCACCCCTTTGATTCCTCTCACCTGTTCTGTTCCTCTGGTCTCGGTTTTTGTTTACCTGTCGAACGTCGTGTCCGCCCTCGAAAGCCCTGATAAACAAAAGGAAGCTGTGCAAACCGGTCGAGACGTCCGAAAAGGAGGCGACGGATAAGAAGAAGAAGGAGAAGGAGGAGGAGGACGAGGAGGAGGACGAAGAAGTCACGACGAAATCAAGCGCGCGCACCGCGACAAGGAGCAGCGGACTGGTAAGAACTAGTTTCGTCAAGGTCTGGTACAGAATTCGTGCTTTGAATAATATCATCACCATCGGTCCCGTCGGCTATTTGATCATTCACCACGTAAAACCCGTACACCTCCCGATCTCCTGCCATCCATGATACCGGCTACGATGAACGCGCTAAAGCTCGACCTGGAGAAGAAGAAAAAATCGGAGGAGCGATCCTTCCTCGGTTCTTATAACTCTCCATTGTCATCGTCATCGTCGTCATCGTCATCATCGTCGGAAGACGAACAGCTCGCAAGCGACGAAGAAAACGAGCGCTCACGGCAAAAAGGAGGCAAGAAAAGTGACGGAAGGAGGCCAATGGCGGAGCAAGAGAAAAAAGTTTCCGATGAAAACAACGGGGAGCTTCTGCTACCCTGGAAAGTCAAGGTATCCAATTCTTATCTTCTTGTAACAAATCGAATTCTTTAACAAGGAATGTATAAAGAATTGTGTTCATCTATTCCTCATGGCTAGATTCGAGAAGAGATCCGACCGCTAACGCTGATCGAAGAAATATCAGAATCTAAACATGATATTGCTGGTGATACGGAAAGAAAATGGCACGAAGATCAAGTTTTTAATAACTATGAAAGCATACACGATTCGCTCAGTGATGGTATCGTCAATAGGAAGACTACCTCTCATAAGAAAGAAGTATTGAAACTGCAATTAGAAAAAGAAAAGACAGCAGATCTACAAGAATCAATCAGTAACAATAATAAAGCTAACGGTGAGCAGGTTACATCGTTTCCTTACAACACAACTCAAAATATCACCAAGTTTATATGTATTTAATGAGCTAAAATGATTAAAAATTTAAAATAAAATAATATTTTCTTCAAACTTCAATGATACAGTTTTATTAACAAGAAATTATGTACATGTAATCATAGAAAAATGTCTACATTACTTATCTATAATTATTTTTATCTTGATTAAATTTATCTTGTTTATTCTTATCTCAAATAAATTTTTACATCATCTATAATTATTCTTAATTATCTTTAGGCAATTAAAATTGTTTTTTACAGCTCGTAAAAGCGAAAGAACGTTTACCTGTTCAGTATCTTGTGACACATCGGATCTAAAACAGATGTTAGAAGAAGACCATAAACCTAATGCAGTCATCAACGAGAAAGATGATATTTCGAGTAAAAATATCAGGAGCTATCAGAAAAAAAGCAGAGATTATTCGTTCGGTTCTAAACTTAGCAGCATCCGAGAAGAAATGAAAGAATTCTGCGACAGTATGGATAGGTTTGTTGACGAAAACAAGATAGTGTTCAAGAATGGCGAGGTGGAGGGATTCTGGGGCGAGAGAAAGATGGTGGACCAAAATTTACAAACTGATTTTGTTGATGATAGCAAAATCCAAGAAACCAAGACCAAGGTTTACGCGAGCGAAGAAGATAAACTACGATGGTGGAGTACCAAGGAAAGAAAACTGAAGATCAAGGAGATCTTAAAGAAGCGAGAGGGCGAAATAAAGAAAAACAAAGAGGAGGCAGCAGATACCAAAAGAGATGAAAAATCCGATCGCTGTTCATCGGAAGATAAAAAGCAGCTGACCGATGCTACAAGTAACTTTCAGGATGTCCACGATTTGATGACACTAAAGATTTGTCCGTCAAGTGTCCTTCCGGATTCAATAGAAACTTATTCCGTGAAAAACACGGAAAATTATGAAAGCGAGCAATCTATAAGTATACAGCAAGAAAAATCGCACGGAATATTCCACAGTCTTTTTACTGAATTAAGAAATCGGGATATTCGGGACTGCATACACAAACCGAAAGTTTCAACTGAATTAATGGTTATAGAGGAAAAATTGGATAACGAAAAATTAGCCATTGATACAGAGAAGAAAAATATCTGTACTCTCATCAATACGAAGGATCTTGTTAATTCTAATAAACAGTATTCGGAATGTGAAAATAGTGCAGAGAAGAATAATTCTGTAAAAATCGAGATTTTGGAAGATAAAATTAACAATCTTTCATTCGAATCTCCGGAAAAGAAGAAAAATATCGATGAATCCGACGACGATTCCTTTAAGACGGCAATATCCGTTCAAGAAGACTCGCAAATTTTGGAAAACAGTTATGAATCACCAAAAGTTTTAAAATTGACTAATAAGGAAAATAATTTTGACAAAATTATCGATTCAATTAAAAATGAAAATATCGACCATTTGATAGACAATAATTGGAAGGAAGTAATTTCAAATAAAGATAATAATGACGCGATTTACGAAAATAAGAAAATCAATGACGAATTAGAAAAATCTTCTGATAAAACGGAGATATCAAAGAGCGAGCGAGAATTTTCAACTGAAACAGAACAATCTAATTCTCAAATGGATTCACTCGTTCGAACGATAGATAGTTTATCCCTAGAAAGAGCAAGTCGCTCTTCAAGACTGACAGGTAAAAGAACTCGCGAAGCGGAGGATGTCGAGGTAAGCTACAAGAAATCTTTTCTCATGGAGGAAATGAATCTCGGAAGGAAACTGGAGGAACGCAAATCTCGTAGCCAAATCTCTGAGAGATGCAGACAGCATCTGATACAAGAAACGAAGAAATTCGCGAAGAAAGTGTCGCCGTTGATCGACAAATGTATAACGCATCTAATAAAAGACGCAGAAAATGCAGACGAGAAATCGCAATGCTATAAATATAATCGGAGAAATCTTAAAGAATACTTGCCATCTGGTTGTATTTCAAAAATGGATCTTAATAAGCCCGCGGGCGATTTTGGAGAACGAAGTAATTGCCATAATAAATATGACGATAAATCTAATGATGTGACAAATACGTATTCTGAAAGACAAGAATTGATGACAGAACAAACGATCAATTCGCAATTCGCTGTGTCAGCTCATCATTCTGGTAAGATTGGTATCTGGAGACACAATAGTATCTCGGCGCTAAGCCAAGCGCAGTGATATTAATATACACGGAAAAAATAGTTTCGCTGAAATATTTAAAAATTTAGCTAAACGTATTTACAAATTTGAAAATAACTTTATTGAACTATCAAAATAATTATGTAGCCCAAGCTGATTGATAAAATATCAAAACTTTTTGCAGCATTGTTCATCGTGCCTTCTTAATTTCTTACATAATTATCTTAATGGTCCAACAAAATTATTTCCAGATCTGTATCTACCTAAATTTTTAGCAGAAACGTTTTTTCGTGTAAGAAAGAATATAATTAAAAATTATTTAGAAATACATTATTTGTTCTAGATATCCAATCACTTGCCAATTTTTTTCGACAATCCCAAAACTCTGAATCGCAGTCACCAGCAGTAAATATCAATGTACCACTTTATGAAGAATTTTGCGATCATCTGCATAAATTAGAGAACAGCAAGAAATTGTTGATTAAGCCAGATTTCACAATGGATAATAAAAAATCAGAAGAAATATTATCTGATAATAAATTACAGACAACTGAATGTTCGGTAAAAGAATCAGTTAAACCGTTGATCGAAGTAATTTCTGAATGTTCTACGACGTCTAAAAATTCTGAACAAATCTCATCAGAGCAAAAAGAAATTAAACAATCACATGGTTCGCAAACTACTTCCTGTTGCAAACAAAAAGATGTTAGTATAATATATAATATTATAATATACAAGGTGTTCGGCAACAGAAAGAGACAAAATAATAAAGGATTCTAGATGATAAGAAGGTTGAAGAATAATAAAATTGTGAATTCGGCTTCGTTTTTTATATAGTCATAAGTGTTTAAATATTCATGTGAAAAGTATCTAAATCACATGAATTTTAGACATAAGTATAATAAAAAAAACAAAACCTCCATCAAAATTTTGTTATTCTCGTTTTAGTAATTTTGAATGTTTAAATATTCACGTAGAAGTGCCTAATAATACGAATGTTTAAACATTTGTAATTATAAAACGGAGCCGAATTCACAATTTTATGATTCCTTATTTCCATCTTATATCATACAGAATTTTTAAATTTTAACCTGTTGCTGAATACCTTACATGTATAGAAAATTAATATGTTACGTAATATAAAAATTATTACATATATAAAATTATTTTTGTGCTTTTGGTTCATAAAAAGTTTTGGTTACAATTGATTAAAATGATATTATTAATTTATACATTACCTTCAGGTTGTCCCCAGAAAGTCCGAAGAGGAAACTGAGACTTCTGATGATTTTGAAAAGCATATTAATCAAGAAAGCGCAGTTAATTTAAAAGAAGGAATAAAAGTCGAAACGTTTACAACATCGTATACAATAGGAAATGCAGAATACAAGGAAGAGTGCGTATTACCAAACGAAGAGCGTAAAACCATCACAACAAATATGAAAAAGAGTATAGAAATGCAAATTGCACAGGAGAATTAAAATGAATCGATATTTTACTACTTATTATTCTTAAATAAATAATCGCAATTAATGTACATAACGCACATTAATCGAAGAGAAACTGTAAGATTAGAATAAACTTTACTTTCGAGGGAGCAAGTTTTCACGCGATTGGAAACTTTGTTATAAGTGATATAATGTTCGTTAGTTTAAGTTTAGAAAATGTTCAATATTTCTCTTGTGCTCTTCTGTTTGAAATAAATGTGTTACTTTCATAAGACTCATTTTAAATGCGGAAACTTGGAAACTTTATCGAAAGAAACGACAGGTGGTGAAACAGGTCGACCTTCTACTACGTACACTTTATTTTTGTGTCCACACTCACATCAATTATATAATAATAATAATAATAATAATAATGACGATGGCGGTGATGTCGATGAACCGTAATTAATAATAGTAATAATAATTAATCCGTAATTATGTGCAATGATAACCAGTCGCACGTAAAAGAAATGGTAATCTCTGTCACGTTTAAATATATTATATCTTTACCGTCACCTCTCTCTCCAACAGCCTATGGCTTTCAGACGGATCCTAGATGGATCTCAGATCACTCATTCCCGCAGAAGCTATCACCTTGACACTTGGCAAGAAGCTCTTGATATTATAATATATTTATATAGAGTGATACCGCGTGTAACGAAACTGTCTCCCTTCGCCATCCGACTTTTTTCATCTTTATCACTTCCCGTCTTCGCGCACTCCATTTTCTTTTATTTATGCAGAGGATCTATATCCCTTTCTCTCAAACAAACGTAAGGATTACATACCCGCTAGGATCGTTTATAGGTTTATAAATATGCACGTATATGTTATATCACCTCGCTCCTCCGCACAGGCACGCAAAAATCAAATTTGGTATTTCGTTTCTGTTTTTCTTTCTCCTTTCTCTGCATCTTTGTTCTTTTCTTCTCGCATTCATCTTTATATAGTTACTTGTGTTCTCGTGCGCTTCTTTCCTTTCTCGCTCGCATCCTCGTTTGCTCCCTATAATTGTAAGTTATTCTCCGGAACGTGTCAAGTGTCGACCAAGAGCGGATCAACGTTCGAGAATGAGGGAATCCGGGAAATGATGATCCAGGACTAGATTTCTTTTGTGCGAATGTGTGATCCTTGTCATCTCTCTCGCCATCCATTGATCAGCGCTTCATCGACACCTGCACGTCTCTTTGGATTTATCTCCTCGTACTATATCGTATTGTTATCGCGATCATATTTATTGTTGTTATCCATCGAGGTTAATGGTTATTTGATGTGTTGCAGTCCTTACACCTTACGACTTATGGTTTACGTTACAGAGAGTATCTTACATGCTAAGTTTCTTTTTCCAAAAATTAGGAAGTCCGCCATTCTTTTTTTGTTCTTTCTTTTGTCCCTTGTTGTAGGGTTGTCGTCAACTTCATCGTCAAATACGTTTAGTTTCGTCGATACCTATCAAAATTGAACGGTGCCTTTGTGAGGAAAAGATGCTTCTTATTATCCGCTTTGTTTCTCAAGAGAGAATATGAAAGAAGCAATTGTCCTCGACACTATAGCAGACTTAACGCCGGTTACCCTAATTTGCAATCACGAAGTAAAAGCAACGAAACTTTTGTCACATCTATCGCATTTCCTCTCTCTTTTTTTTATTTTGCAACTTGGTTTTTATTACAAGAGATTGTTTAATTACTTTGACACCGAAAAACCGCGTCAGTCTTTTACTCTGATACAATAAAAATAAATCCTCTGTCGCCGTTTCTTCCATCATACTTTTTTCATACTTGTTCCCGGTTCGGACGAAGCTTCGTCGTAACTTAATTAAAAGCGATGCATTTTTATATCGTAAAAGAGCGCGATTTATATGTGTTTTCGCGGATAAATTCTGACAAACTTTGTACTTTAATAATTATTTTATAAGTAAGATTGTGTGATTGTAACGTCGCGTCGCGAAAAACTGGGGATAGAAAAAATAGCGAGTAAAGTAATAGTAATTTTACATAAAAAAAATACGCAAACGAAATTTTTAGTCCAAAGATATGTCTGAATATCATTGACGAATGACATTATCTATCTTGTTAAAATATATTTTTGTTTTATCTTAAATAGGATTATATCGTTACGATATTTAGTTATGAGTTAAGAAGCGTGAAACAGTTAAAACGCACAAAAATATACAAGTTCACCAATTCCCCGCTTTTCTCCTTCATGATTGCAGATCGAATGCACCAGACTTTCGTAACACTAGATTTACAATAAAATCACGTAAAAATCGTTAGACGATTCAAGGCGTGTCTAAAGAAAACTTTACAAAATCATAACGTCTCATGTTCATTTCTACTCATGTAGATTAACGTTAATCTCAGTTAACATTTAACTCACTTTTCATTTTCTTCTACTTCTAAGAATTAAAAAAAAGACTGAAGAGTAAATTAAAATTAACCTCAATTAACATTTAACTCACTTTTCATTTTTTTCTACTTCTAAAAATTAAAAAAAAGACTGAAGAGTAAATTAAACTAATTATAAGATTAAAATTAATCTACATTGATAGAAATGGGCCTCAATGATGAAGTTCATAAAAATGCCGTTCTCTCATTAGAATTTCGAATTGTCATTAGAATCGCGCGTATGTTAATGAGAAACGTTGTTGAAGGAATCGAGTTTACGTTATCGTATTAATACATGAAGTAACAAAAAGCTCGTGTCTCTCAAATTCGCAATTCACTTAGAAGGATTCGCACTTCCGTTTGCACATCCTCTTAGGTATATTTACGTATGTATCTGCATTTAAAAAAATTCGCTGATATAACTATAACGACTTAGGACGACATTGAAATTGAAGGGTATTATCGAACACTATGCAAACGTGGCCCTCGTGCACTCCTTGTCTTCTTGACATGGGCTTGCGATAATGTTTCTCTGGGCATATTAATTAAATGCAACGACAACTTCTGCTTTTTAGAAAAGGCAGCTTTGTAACAGTTATAACATTCTTTTATATATAATTAATTCTTAGTGGATCTAAATAGATCAATCATATTAAAGAATTTTACAACAAAACTGCTTTTTCTGCAGAACGCAGTCATTAACAATCTTTGTAATCTTTATAACAAAACGCAAATATAACAACTGAATCTTTAATTGATATTTATTTATTCGCGACGATTTCGCAGGAAATTTTCTCGCGGGTTCCACTTGTTGTAGACGTGAAATATAGAATATTATGAAAACGCAGTTATACCGTTGCATCCGTGATTTTAAATTGCACAGAGAAAAACGCTCAAGAGAGAGGACCGAGCGGTTCTCACGTAATCGTTCACGCACATGCAACTCACGCAGTTTTGCAAAATGAAATATTTAATCGAACACCTTGATGAACCCGGCGCGATTTTTATTTCGTGTCATTTTAAAAGCCGCGACGGGAGAAACAGATGCACTCACGCTCTGAGATGATTCCTAACGATTCTTAATTATACGCAAATCTGTATCCTTTTAATCGTGTTCATCGAATAGACGGACTATATCGCTCGGTTTTCTACGCAATTAGTGATCTATCTGATAACGAATGAACGCGGATAGATGACTATATGCTCGAAAGAATCATATCTAGGCGGTTTCTCTCGCGTGAGAATCTCTCGCGCTTCATTATTGCGGAATGTTATCGGATCATATTATTCTGATAAATTTTCTGATGAAAGTTTAAGTAAATAAACGCGATATCAAAAGCCAACATAGTTTATTACAGCATAAAACTGTAAAACTGCAACTGTATGTGTGTGTGTGTGTGCGTGTGCGTGCGTGCGTGTGAGTGTGTGTGTGTGTGTGTGTGTAAAAAGATATATCTTTATTTTATTTTCTATCTGAACGATCATCCAATGACCAATCAAGTGGGCAGAAATAATTGTGCTCGAAAGAATTTTTTTTATTTCTGCAAGACTATTTCTCGAATAGGCTTCTCTACTGCAGAATATTATTGGACGTTACATTATGACAAAAGTTCAAATAAAGATGTAATATCGAAAAGTAACACAATTCTCTCATTACAACAGAAATAATGTAATCGATATAGGATAAAGAAAAAAATTTTGAAATTCATTCCTGATTCAAATATAATGATATCGCTATAACTCGACGAAATTCGTCTTTCCACGTATTCTCTTAACCGATCCCTTCCGAAACAATTCTTTCTATTATGCGAGTGAAGCTGAAAACACAAATGAAAAGCACAGACAATTAGGAACACGAAATAACAAATTTCAACCTATCAGAAACCATACATACTAAAATGGACTTTCTGATAGGCTGAAATCTCTTATTCCGTTCTTGCCTGTGCTTTTCATTGTGTTTCCAGCTTTATGATGAATTCTGCGAGAGAGACATCCACGTGCTATGCCCAGCACGCATTCCTTACAGAAATTTAATCACTAGAAGATAGTGATTAATTACTTATTTTGAGTAATTAAAAGCACTGTTATTCAATACTTTTAATACTTAAAATAAGCAAGCATTTTTAGTATTAAATTGGATTTCTGTAATGTCCAAAATCAGGAATAAGACATGTCTTAATGACATCTTTAAGAAGTTTTACATGCCGATTTTGGACATGCGTGCTCTCTGGTAACAATGTTACAATATACACTGCCAGTACTAAAAATCTAAAGTGCACGTTACATATATTAGATTTTTAATATGGATAGTGTATATTGGAACACGACCTGTATCATAAGAAACAAGAGCGACTTATTTATCAACGAAGGAAATCGAATATTCACGTGCCTCGTGGAAATGTCCTCTGCGGCGAAGTGACTATAGGCGAATGACCTAGGCTAACCGTCAATAGTGATTAATTATCATTACTTATATATATTTATATATATATATATACGTATATATATTTTTTTATATATAAAAAAGTGATGAAATCTTTGTAACTATCTACCATTTAACGGTAAAGACGTGTCTTGCTTTTCAATTTTCAGTTGCTGAGTGAATGTACATTTCCCTTCCAAATAATGTTCACTCGATCTTCATCGATGCACTTTTCACTCCACGTCTTAGTTGTTTTACACGGCCACGTCCTCTTGCGCATTTTCTTTTTTAAACTTTAACAGTGGCTTTCGCGTCATTTAGTGTATGTTTTATGTATAATACACGCATTATATCTCATAATTTATTCTTTTTTTTCTTGCATAACTTGAAAGAGGCAGTATTCCCGACGGCTTCTCGTCGTCCATCGTAAAACAAGTCACGAAAGTGTCGTCGGCACATTTTTCACGTTTCTTCCCTTTCTTTCCTCCTTTCCCTCTTTTTTTTTTAACTATTTTACATGTACGCGTATACACTAGTGACGATTATTCTAATAATTGAAATAGGACCCAACGCGCCATAATCTTGTAGATCTCGTCTTAGCAGGGCGCTTAACGACATTAACAAATACGTAACGAAAGAAAATAACATACGCAAAGGAAACGTCGGGGTAATAAAACCATAAAAAACACGCGAATGTATCACTTACGGAGGGAGGAAACAGAAAGCGAAGAAGCGGTAAAAAAATAACGGAAATGCCACGTTTGATTCTTTTTTCAAATATTTTTATTCTCTTTATATCATTAAAAGCACGAAAAAGAGAGAAAAACAAAAGGTTGATTTTATCAGAGCTGTTTTTTATGCCGTTACTTTTCCTCCTGCGTCGCAATTATTCTATCGTATGTGTCACATTTTCAAAAAAGAAAAATAAATAGATAAAGTTCCGCAATCGTATTCGCGCGAACAGCAAGAAGCTAAAAAAATTATTTCCGCTTACAGTTTTACCTGCTGGTCCTTCATTTTTCACGCGAATGCCATTAATGACTAGAGGCTTAATAACTTGTCAATTTTGCGTTAATCGCTGGTAGGATTTCTTTTCATATTTGTACCAAAAATAAGAAACCATATCGTTCCAGGCTTCAAAGTACAAAAAGGAAAAAATCACCTCTTGAGAAAGCCATGGAATCGCGAAATGCAAAAAGCACAGATCTCTTTTCATTAGTCTGCTCACTAAAGTTTCCTATTCCTTCGTAATTCTCTGCTCTAAGATTATTCCTTCTTTTATTTCGAAGTTATGTTGGAAGTACCGAAAAGGGGATGCATTATCCACATTTCTTGCATTTTTAACGTAACGCCTGATAATTTATATCGAACTTTGGAAGAATTCTTAATAATACAAAGAATCGAAGGAACAAGGATCTCCTCTTTCGAGACGGAGAAAGATCTTTCGCCCGTTTGATATCTAACAAGTATAAAGCATTATGTAAGCAAGATTAGTTATTTATATATACGTGTAAAAAAAGAACCGATTTTGCGAAATTCGAATATGTTCGAGGTTTGCAATACCTCTCCAAAATCGTCGGAGACTGGTGCTAGCTATGTATAGCCAGACAAATTACTTTTTTTTGGTTCCACTAGGAAAAGATGTTTCGATAGTCGCTTTCCGGAATCCACGCATTTTTCTCTAAATTCTCTCAATTTTGACAACCGACGCATCTCATCATAATTTTTATCGTGATACACAACAACTTTTTTCGTATATACAAATTATATATTTTATTTGTAATTAAAACAAAGATTCATGGAATTCCTATCGAATTAAAATATTCGTTTATATACCATAAATGAAAAGTAAAGCGCATCACGCAATTAATTACATATATGTATATGTGTATGGAGTGAATGTACAAAATTCTTAAAAAAAAGAAAATAAAAAAGACGCTGTCGGAACGTGGTTGCCGGAAGGCGATTGGACCATGTAATCCTGCAATATTAAGAAAAACCATCGATCTTATGTACTTATATATTAAATATTAATAATTATAAATTACGATCACCGTTAATATTAATAGTATAATCATTATCATTAATATTATTATTTTAATTTTAAATGCATACACAGTTTCAACATTTATTTTTGACAAAAAAGGACAGACAGGAGTGAAACAAAGGAAAAAAGGTAACAGCGCGGAAAAAGAGGGATATAGACAGGAGATGAAAGTTATAAAAAAAAGCTATCGAAAAAATACAATTACGTACTTACATGTTTACAAAAAAAAGCCGTGATAAACAAAATGTGAATAAGAACGAAGTATTAAAAAGGTAATAATAAGGAAAAGAAAATTTCGCGGCCTTTTCTATTAACCTGGGATTCTTTGGGTCCTATTTCAAAGGTACTTTTAGCACGACTCTTTCGATCGAGAGCACGTGCCTGCCTCGTGCACGAGGATTTATTGGCGTTTAATCGACAGTGGGGAAGAGATACCGCCGAGACAATAGTCAGGGATTAATTCTTCTCCTTCTCGCCGTTGCCGTAATTAGAGATAATTGGACAAAGGGCGGGGAGAGGAGGTTAAGGTATGGACACTATGAACTAAACGATTACACATTACATTAAACGAACTCGACACTTCATGCTGGCCCGTATTTTCGTATTTCAATCATAACGCAGTCGCGATGCAAACAAATGAAACTCTCTCTCTCTCTCTCTCCCCCTCCCTCCCCCCTCTCTCTCGAACTTTAGTATATTGCTCCTCTCGCATTCTTCCATGAACGTCAACGTCCCGATGAATCGAATATTTATCAAAGGAGCAACTATGTTCCAGTTCTATGTTCAGCACTCATTTTATTTATCCGCGCGTTTTTTTATTTTATTTTTTTTTATTGACATTTGGCCGCGCGTCTCTGGCTCTCATTTTCACGCTCTCACAGCTCTCTCTCTCTCTCTCTCTCTCTCTCTCTCAATCTCTTTTACAAAGTGTTTAGTCGCTCTCATACTCGCAAAAAATGTAGCAGAACGGCTTATGGCAGAAATCTATACAAAATAAATAACGATACATTTAATCAATCGAGAGGGTTGTGGTGCTGGTAATAGTAATAATAGTAATAATTGTAGTGGTGCAAAGTCGGCGTATTTTATCATGATAAGAAAAATGATCATCTCATTTCATGCTTCTCTCTCTCTCTCTCTCTTTTCCTCTCTCTCTTCCGTTTGACGGTGCTCATGAACGAGGGCAAAGCTCGCGTGACGAGTTATGTGTGACTTGGATGTGTCTCGAGGCTGCTGGATCCGCACCGCTCCTCCGTTTTCGCGTGCAAGTGTACGGCATTCGCGTTGTGAATCTCCATCGATACACATGTGCGTTCAATGTGCGCCGTATAAACTCGAACGCAACATTACTAGGATTATGAGCTTGACTGTGCTTGTCTCTCATCTCCGAGTCGCGACGCATTATTACGATTACATGTCGTATCATGCTCGATAAAATCTTATTTTGCGCATGGGAAAAGTAATTCGTAGCTAATCGCCGGTGCAAATATTAACAGCGTTTCCTCGGCAGTGAACGCTTGAACCTTGGTTCGAGATGGAAATCTCTCGACGATCGTCGGCGCGAGATTGTCGTCCGTCCTTCGAACTTCGGAATCCTCGATTGGGAGTGCCTCCGTGGGAAAAGAACTATCAAGTTGTGAACTAGCACGTGCATCTCGAAGGTTCGCGAAGAAAGTCCTTGAAAAAGGGAAGGATAAAAAGAAAGTCTGCGCCCAATGCCGCAGAGTTGTTAACTGTCGACCTTGTTGTTGGCGCTTGTTCTTCGTTTTTACGCCTCATCCTTCGCCGCGCGCTCTTTTTCTGCAATGTATCTTGGTATTTGATCTAACTCGAGAATTCTTAGAAGCGTTGATATTCGTGGTCCTTGTCGCCGACTTTACTGCGTCGCCAGGTCAAGTCAACTACGATGCGCTTGCCGTGGGAATCTTTTTTACCACCATAACCCAAAACGTTCTTGAAATCACCGCCATTGCTGTTGTCGCTGTTATCATGGGTCTTCATACGCTCGTAATTGTTATTGTTGCTGTTACTACTGCCGTTGCTGCTGCTACTGCTACTAATCCGGTATCCAAAGTTTCTGATCAGCGTCAACTCCGGTGAACCTGGCGAATTGTTTGCCAGTGTCGTGGCTGCTGGCACGCCGACTTGCTCGGTGGTCAGATGGTGGTACTTGATTCTTATGCTGTAAATTGGTTGACTGTAGTTGGTTCTTTGAAGGAACGTCCTTGGGACAGCCCCAAGTTAGTTCCAAATGCGTAGGAACGAATCCCAGGAGCCCGTCGCCACCGCCATTCCGTCTTCCGTCACGCCGAGACAAGACACGCGATTGTCATGCCCAGCGAGAATTCCTAGAAAATACAATTATGGGAAATATTCTTTAATACAATAGTAAGAATAATTTTTATCTTTTACTCCAATAATTAAAATCATTGATAATAACAAATTCGAAAGAAAATGTCGAGAGAAGGGCCTCGAATAAAATCTCTCTTCTCTCTTACGATACTAAAACGCCCGTAAAGTATCGTCAACCTACCAGCTCGCTCCGTCTTCATAGAATCCCAAACGTTGCAATTGAAATCATCATAGCCCGCCAGCAATAATCTACCGCTCCTGCTGAAAGCTACGCTGGTAATACCACAAATGATATTGTCGTGACTATACATCGCGAGCTCCTGATCCGCCCTAATGTCGAAAAGTCTGCAGGTCGCGTCGTCTGAGCCCGTCGCGAAAGCGTATCCATTCGGGAAGAACTGTGAATATATCAAACTGTCAAGTTAATCCTTAACCTATCTCGAAAACGTATTAGTATTACCGTTATGAAAAGGTAATTCTTTATTTTTTTTCCTTAACATAATATCTCACCGTGACGGCATTTATGTCACTCTCATGACCCGGGAAGGTCTGCTTACAGGAGCCTTCACGAATGTCCCATAACTTCGCGCTGGCGTCGCACGCACCGGACACGAAGGTGCGTGTATCCGGCGCCAACGACAGAGACATCACATCGCCAGTATGCCCGATGAACGAAGTACATTGCTGACCAGTTTCGATGTCCCATAAAGCACTGAATCAGAACAATTCAGCATTCTAATTCACGTAATTTTCAAAAGTTTTCATCGGGATCAACGACGGAAGGGATTGGGAAATAGATAGAGAAAAAAAGAAATAAAATTTTTTATCGTTTTCAATTATATATAATATATTTTTATTACGTTTTTAGTTTTGTTAAATGCAATAGTTTGTATTTCACAAAACGTATTAAAAAATACAACTGTATTCATATTTCAATTTTTTATTTACTTTTAAATTAAAAAATACAAGAGACAAATAAATAAGAAATATACAATTTTATCTTTATTTTATATATTAAATTTTTCATGTATTTTATATAGTTATATACTTTTTATTTTATCTTGCAAAAGTTTAGAAACTAAAGTTTTAAAATATAAAGAACATAGGATTTTTCTGTCATAGCAATTTTTAGTCATCCATCATAAATCTCGTAAGTAATACTTACCAAGACATATCACCGGAACTGGTAACGATTTGGTTGTCGTCGTAAAATCGACAGCAGGATAAATACCCAGTATGACCCGGAAGTTCTCTGCTCACTCGAACATTCCCTTCCCTAGTTTTAAGACTATAGATGGAACAGATATTGTCCAATCCGCCGCATGCCACGTAACTACCCGAGGGCGCGTACGCACAAGTCATTACCCATGATGACCGTAATGGGATTGCGTGAACCTTATTGGTAGTGTAACTATCCCAAACGATTAGTTTGCCATCTTGCGATGCAGAGACTAGATTCCTGTGCACGAGAAACAAAATATACGCCGATGAACTCAATAAAAAAAAATTTCCTTTATTTTAATGATTTTGCATAACCATCATTTTGAAGTATCGTAAAATATGAAATAAAGATTTATTTGTATCTCTAACATTATAAATCTAAGTGTGTAAAAAGTGACTACAATACACATATTTAGTGTGTATTAGTGTGTAAAAATGATACTATACTACATGTTTAAATGTGTAAATCCATATTTGTATACAAATAGTGTGTTATTTTTACACGAAAAACTAATCACACACATATGTATGTACATTGTACATCTTTTTACATTGAAAATTTGCAGTATATATATGGAGCATTTTCTGTCGAATTGAACATTCCCTCTGTCCAAAATTTAGTTCAACCAAAAAAATTGTTTTGAGCTCAAATTATTGGTACACATGTCTATTTTCTTTAGCACTCTGGTCTTTTTAGAAATTCAATATGGTGGGCCTAATATGACGGCTGTAGATTACGAAGTATTACTGATTGGGAACGCTTGAATCATCACTCAGATGAGCCAAAATACGTTCGATTTTTACAAATATCGTTATCCAATTGTTCTTCGGGTCTCAGACGAAGTATTCACAGTCAGATTTCCAAAATAAAAATTGGCAGATCCAATATGACGGAAAATTTCAAAAATTTTCTTGATTTTTATGAAAATCGGTAACCAGGGGTGTTTTTGATCACTAATCATGAATCCGCATTTATAGAATTCAAAATGGTTGATCCAATATCACGACTCAAAGAACTAATTTTGCAAATAGTCGTAAAAAGTATTTCAAGATTTGAAGAGCGCATATGTACAGGTATACAGCCACGCAAAGCCATCCCTTCTATACTACTGGCGCCTATTTCTGGCATTACTGCTACGTTTTCCGATAAAAGCTACTACTATGGGATATTCGAAAAGCAGATTTATCATTAATTTATCTGCTAAAAAGAGCCTAAATATTCTAAGTATATATCCTTTAACTAAAGATAAACAAAACGTATTTGTTTAACATTTTTAGCAATTTTTAAGCATTCTTTAAATTAATTTATTTACAGTTTTTCAGCATATTAATATCTTTCTCAAAAGATGCCTGTTTGAACTAGGGATGTGCGATCTCCATTAATTGAATCGATCTCTGAATCGTTCTTGAATCGGATTGATTGAAATCGATCTACTAAAAAAGAACTATTGGAGATCGATTCAATTAAAATTTTTTTAGTAACATCTCAGTGATGACAATGGAATAGATGTCGAATCGACGTCAATTTGTTGATTTCAGGGGGCTTATTACGGTTCCTTATGACGAAGTGAAAATTACAAAAGTGATTGAATTTACTAGAATATTTATAACTTCATTGGTTTTAACATCTAGTGAATTTGATCATTTTTGTAATTTTCACTTCGTTACAATAACCGTAATAAGGAATCAATATTGATTCCATTGTCATTTCTCACTGAGATCGTGTAAATATTCAACAAAAAAACAATTAAAACACGATTTTGATTTGCCTCCGAGTAAAATAATTTGAGAGAATTTAAAAGTCTAGATTTACACTAACATCTGTAGTTCTGACGTAAATCAACTACTGACGTAAAATCGGTGAAATATCGTATATAAATGCGTTAATTCCGGTTTTATAACAACTGTCAATTGGTATTATAAATTAGAATTTAACTAGCATTTATTTATACATTTTGTCACTAATAATTACTAGTTGTAACTACAGAAATTATTAAACCTGATTAATGTTAACATGTAAACGTAAGCAGTGTAGGTACAGTAATGATATTACAACTTTGGAAGTCAGCACGCACTGTTACGCCGTTCAAAAATTAAGAATATCACAACTAGTACAACAACCACGGGGGCGCCAACGTCGCCAACCAACTACAGGCTATAGGGCAGGTTTGCCAACTGTGTTAAGAAACTTCATCTGGATGTATCTCTAGATATCATTTTATTCTTGTTTAACAGTCGATGAGCAACAGGGATGAAATGATATATCAGAATATATCTTGAATTTCCGAATTCACCCCTACGCTTCGAAGATCGATCTCTTATTAAATGAATCGATCTACCTTAAAATCGGATCCTTGCGAATCGATTAAAAAATCTATCTTTTAGAAGATCGAATCGAGATCACACATCCCTAGTTTGAACTTCAAATTATAAAAATAGTTTGTCAATTTAAATCGTGATATTACTACAGTAGTTTAATTATATTTATAAGTCTGAAAAATTAATCGGTACGCAGTTTGATGACTACAAATATAGTATATATGCATGTATGTACATATATAGTAATTCGGATTGAATTATTTAAGCATTAAAGATCTAGCTTTGATCGTTATGGTTATTACTTACTTCTATTCCTTATTGTTGAATTTTCAAATGTACAGTCCAGATTCTTCTTATTATTCATTTTTTAAATATTTTACATACTATTGATTGACATATTGTTATTTTCTGTATGTAGTTTTCTTGTGGTTTTCTTTATCGTTTTCTGAAAATTATAAATTTTGGATAAAACGCATTTCGAAAGTCCGCTCATCAGTTATTCGAATATTTTGTACTAAATTGATATTAAACATTTCTTGTTAAAATAACATAATTTATAAATAAATGAACAAATAACATAAAAATGTTTCTTAAATGTAAGTTCTAAGCTAAATGAATAAAACGTATTAATTTAACATATTATCTATAAACGTTGGATCCATTATTTCGATATACAGAGACTTCACAGTAATTCGTAATCAGCACCTTAAAAATTCTTCGATCCTGATCTAAATCGAGGACATTAAACAAATTTTGGGTTGTCATATTGAATCTATCATTCTGACGGTGGTATCCCGAAAGACTTTGAATACGGATTAATAAGGCAACTGAGTCAAATGTCAGTATTTTGGTCGACTATTGGATCCGCCATTTTGAATGCAAATCCGGATGCGGATTCATGATTAGCGATCCAAAGCACCTTTAGTTACTGATTTTCATAAAACTCAAGACAATTTTTGAAAATTTCCGCTATATTGGATCCGCCATTTTTTATTTTGGAAATTTAACTGCGGATTCTTCATTTGAGAACCGAAGAATAATTAGATAACGATATGCGTAAAAATCGAACGTATTTTGACTCATCTGAGTGATGATTGAAGCGTTCTCAATCTGTACTTCCTGAAGTACAGCCGTCATGTTAGGCCTACCATATTGACTTTTCAAAAAGGCCAGAGTGCTAAAGAAAGTAGACATGTGTACTTACAATTTGAGCCTAGAAAAAAATTTTTTGGTTGAAATTGAATTTTAGACAGAGGGGGTGTTCAATTTGAGAGAAAATGCTCCTCCATATATAAAATTTATACTTTTCTACTTTCTTAAATCCTTCTCAACGTTAAAAAATCACACTACTATTAAAATACTAAAATTTTATTTTAGTTTATTATTACTAAAATTCAAGTTAACCTTCTAGAGACGAAGATCAAAATCTATAATATAGTTAATGACATTGAGTCTATGAGATTCGTTGTATTGTAATTTAATATTGACTAAAAGATACTAATTAATTTCAAGAAAATAAAATGACGTAGCTCGTATAAAAAAGAATATGTGTGTGAATATTGAGTTTATTTTAATAACACTTCAATAATTCAAATTTGCAGATATAATATGAAGAATATAATTGAGTGGATTCAATAGAACCACCATCAGCTCCAGATGGTTAAAGTGATCAATAATTTCACATGCTAATCGTCATCGAATTATTGTGTTTGCGTCTAACGTCATACCTCGAGTCACTTCCCCAGTGCATTGCATAAATTTTAGCTAAGTGACCACGAAGCGTACGTCTCGTTCGCATTTGTATGCGACCGATAGGTTCCATGCCTGATGTGGCCTGGGCCAAGGTCGTGTCGCATGCTGCTTTCCTGGCATCCTGCGGCATGAAATTACAAGTTAAATTTATAAATGGAATGCGGATTCGAATCTTGGCTGAGGTAATATTTTTCGCAACAAATTATTTACAGTTTTTAAAATACTTATATTAGCATCAAATTATTAATATTCTTATAAGATGCTTATTAATATCAATATTATTAAATTGCTTGTCAATTTAATATGTGATACTACTCTAGTTCTGTTCATGATTGCATTTCGAGACTGAAAAGATTTCGACGCGCGATTTGCAAAATTGGATATGTACATAAACACTGGAATATTGAAGCACCAAAATCCGCTTTGACCGAATAGGATTATTTCTCTTAATCGATTTATTCTCGTCGGTCCAATTTGACTTATACTTGTGTGTAAATTTGCATCGGGATCTGTTTCCCGCGTTTGTTTTTCTCTAATACACGCGACAAGATTCACGATAACGAAAGAAAGACTTCGTCGTATCGTACACTTACTCGTTATCATTAGCTACGTAATAAAGAATGACGAGAAAATTTTATCTGCATGCACCGCACAATTTAAAGCTTTCACGTTGTAGCAGCATCTTAATTGAAACGTGCCGGTAGCGAATATACAAATCACACGAAAATTTAATAAATTCTGTGTGAAAACTTCATTTAGTGTCATGCCTGCGTATACACGAATTAAGCATGAAAAGTCAAACGGCGATCATGACCGAACATGTGACTAAGTTAAACAGAATGCTGAAAAATTTCGCAAATTTCAAGGAATTAGAAAAAGAAAGTTACGGGACGAGAGAAAAATCCGGTAAATACAACTCACGTATCTTTAATCCGATATTATGTCGCAATACTATCTTTCAGTTGACCTTTAAAATCGGATTATAATACAGTAGACAGTAGTACTTAAAGTGACTTAATACTGGAGTATATTGGATATAACTCTTTGCCTTTAGTAGACTAAAGATGTATGTACAAGACCATTGATTTCTAAAAAGGACCGCACTATATTTCGCATTTTCGTTTTATAATTCATTTTATAATGAATTTTCATCGTAACTTATTGTATATTCAATCGAGAATGATATCTTTTTGATAAAATAATTTCAGACAAATATAAAAAAATCGTTGGACATAAGAAAATATTTTAGCATTCATGGTACACGTATTCATTACGCATATTAGGGATTTTGCTGAATAAACTGTGATTCAAAAAAAATCACACGCGTCATAAACAATTAGTAAACAGGGTCGATAGAGTTATTTCCTTTCATCGTAAGCGCATATTTCCGTACATACCGTGCGAGCGCGTACATTTTATACATGCATGAAAGAAGAGAATAGGAAGGGAAGCAGGAAAGAAAGAGAGACGAATACATTCAGAGAAGAAACAAGACATGGAGTGAGGGAGAGAGGGATGGTGGTGTATTGATCAGAGAAGCGACGGTTATGCCGCGCCCTACCACCACTACACTACCACCACCGCTACTCGGCTCCATATTCTCACAACTATGTGGAAAGTCATTCGCCATAGAAGAATATCTCTCTATCGTTAAAATTTACAATATTCTTTAACGTTCGGAGCAAAGCAAGCCGGAAGAGAGTTACATAAAATTGCAAAATCTGGTGTAAGAGACGAATGGGTCGATTCGATCTGTTGGAAAGGATTCAATTGCTCTCCAATCCAAGAATTCACTGCTCTCTTAAAAGACCTTTTACTTTATTTGATATTATAGGGTTAACGTATTTGGCGTATTACTCGCTAATGGATTATCGTCATAATTGCGAATAATTTAATAAATTTTTATTTCAAGAAATTCAATTATAAAATAGCAATAAAGTAGTTGACAAATTATTCGTAATGTTTTCTTTACAACTTTAATTAAAAATATTTCACGCAAATCGCGCGTAGAAAATAAGTTATTTATATATGTATATACATACATACATATATACATTATACATACATACACACACACACGTACACATACATGTAGGGTGGTGCACAAAATATCATATTATTTGATTTATGAATAATACATTTCTTTTTAACAAAATTCGTATAGAACTAATATAAAATTGATTACTAAAACCCGAAAATTGGATAATTAAATGATATGATGATATTTCGTGCGTCCTATATATTTTAATACTTATTAACAAGAAAAGGAAGAAACAATGACCTCGACGTAAAGAAGCGAGTACTTACCCGAATGGCATTTTTCAGCGTCTCCGCTTCTTGACGAAGGCTATCAAGCTCGTTCATGATGTCTGGCAGATGACGCGCGTGCCTTATAAGCACCCGTTAACGGGTACAAGATACTGGGATGTCGCGCGTGCGAGAGGGGCTTGATGGAGCTCCCACCTCTCGTCGAGGAGGGCTCAGAATTTCTACGATAATGACGGATGACGGTAGCTCCTGTCTACGACGCCTACTCTCTGTGAGAGGAGTAAGGCTAACTGCAAAGCCGGTGTCACGCCGTCGACAGCGTTTCCGGTGGCCAGTGGCAAACGTCCCTGAATTTACTACTCTCGTAAGGCAAGGTGACAAGTAAAGGAAAAGGAGATGAATGAAAATGAGGATAAGGATAAAATTTGTGTCTTCGCCTAGCAAAGTCGGGACTACTACCAGCCTCACCCGGCCCCACCTCCTCACCCCCTGTCTTCGATACTGCAGCGGCTTCCGCTTCCGCTGCTACCACCGCAACCAAAGCCAGATCACAGCTGACCTCTCTGCCCTTCGCGCCAACTTCAACACTGCCCAACGAGACCGTTGCCACCCCTAGAACATAAAATATCAAGTCAATCAAGTACAATTGATTGACAAACAGTACATGAAAAGTTTTTAAGTTAGTTTATATAATATCGCCCGCGTCTTTAATTCGCGAAAAAATATATTCAAATTCTTTTAAGGAGATATATCCTAAAGCCGTCTGTTTTACTGACTAAATCATATAATTTTTGTGTAACAAATACTTTTTTTTCTCTTCCATAAATTTGAAAATCCTTTTTCAGGCTTAAGTGTATTCGACGTGTGTCTTCCAACAAGCGACACAATGCAACACATGAATCATATCATCTTTGTTTAACAAACAACAAGGATGTAATGATCCATTGTGTCACACCGTGTTATTTGTGTCGCTTGTTAGAAAGCACACATTAATACGTGTTTGTGAGGTAGAGTTTATGCCGAGAACGACCAAAAATTTTGAAATTGATATATTTTTTATCATTTCTTAGTGTAACATGGCGTCTCAAGCTGTCAAGTGACAACATTTGCTTGATACGAAAGTTTTGTAACCTGTACTTACGAAATAGTAATCCACAAACACGTAGTTTACACGAATAACGTCGAATTCTTAAAATCAGACTTGGATGCTTTATCGCGACGAATTTGTTATACGAAAATTGACATGAACGTGCGACTGCGTGTATCATAGATTGCGTGAGATATTGGTGTGGTAGTATATAAAACATGTCGACGCGCTGAAAAAACAGCGATCTCTGGTGACTTCGTCGGAGTTCGGGCTTCGCTTTAGGATCCCCTTAATACATTGACAGGTTGCAATTACCATAATTTACTCTTTAAAACTTTTAGAGTGAATTGTCACTCTGAAGAGCTCACTCTAAAGAGTGAAAATTGAGCTAACTTAAAAAAGGGTGAGATTCCACTCCAAAGAATTTAGAGTAACTCTAATTTATAGTCATTTTCGGTGCCAAGTATATATTTTTGTAAACACATAAATGTAATTATTAATTACTAACATTACAGTAATCTTAACCATAATTAATGTCAATTATTGTCAAGTTTTATAAAATTACAAATGTCATTGCTGTTTTATCGCACAACGCTAAGATTTATTCTTTAATTGTTACGAAGAAAGCAGAAGTGTTAAATTAACGGCCATTCCATCTGTCGTGTGTTACTGCCGGTGATATACAGAATGTTATATTTCTCGCGTATGATGCGCAATTTTGATACGGTTCAAGTATAACAGACGGCATGCCTAAGCCGTCTTCCGCAAATGTCTTTCTCCGAGAATTACTGCGGTTCCTTAATGACTGTAATAGATAATCGCATTGACTTTGCACGCGGCTCAAAGTACGATCTTATGCATGCGTATCGCGACGATCTATATATGCCTGAGGAAATTCTAAGGAGTCAAGCGGTATAAGAACATCACTGGAATTTTCAAACATACTCTGATAGTGATGAATCGGAGTGTATAACTTAAATATGTTTGCTGTATCGTCGTTTAGTCCGGCTAGCTAATTAGCACACATGCCGTTTTTAAGCGTTATACACAGTGAAAATAAAGTTATTTCCAGACATGCATAATGAGTCATATCGTTCACATATTAAAAAGAAAATATACCGTTTTATCATGAAAGAAACATAAAAATTAAATTAAGATCTCTGTTGCATTAACAATTACAATACTCAGTTAACCAAAACTTAAACATTACATAAAGAAGAACGAATTATGCTGGATGCTTTCTTTTTTAGCATTTAATAAGTAATAAAATATAAAACGACATTTATGTCGACTTGTGTTACTAAATGGGAAGCACCTACTAATTGATATCTATTCTTGAAGTAAATATTCATCAACGTACCGATATTATATTTAGAAAAAAAAAAATCATTTTTTATAATGCTAGCAACTATAGAGATGACAACTGTACGAGTTTATACGTAGAATTAATATACAAATATAATTAAATAAACTATTTTATAGCTATTTAAACTGAAGCTGAATTACGAGGAACTTCTATAAAACTCGTATAGTTGTATTCAGAGAAAGACAGTGATATACAGCAACTATATATATATATATAAAATATAGTTGAATAAACTATTTTATTGCAAATATAAAGCTAAACAGTAGTATCTCGTAATAAGTTTTTATAACCATTCAGGTTTAGTTTCAATAACTATTAAATAGTACATTCAATTATATATTTTATATATATATATATGTATATCTGAAAACACGGTAGTGTCTCGTTAATTTTACAATTTATAAATAAAATTTGTAGTTGTCACATATACATACAGTTTGCTATCACTATATCTTTTTCTCTGAATAGAAATTATGACAAATCACATTAAAATAAGTTCAATTCAAACTAGGACGGACGAAAACAAACGAATATTTATGACAATAAAAAATTAAACAAGGTCTGTAATCGAGCTGAATATTTATGACAAATGTAATAAGAGTAACAAGCTCTTCTCTTTTGATATATTAAAAAAAGAATGAAATATGTATATTCCATCGTTTTTTGCATTTATCGAAGCAAGTTCGTTCATTCGCTTGTTCGCGCTTTTTGCTTAATCTGAATTCGGGATCTTAGATGATGTTAATGAAAATAATCACAGAAAATAATCTCTTATCACGTATACACGCACGTCGAACGCATAAAGATAAAAGAGTATATAATTATCTGCTCGCTAAAAATATTTTGGTTGTATGGCGCACACAGATATTTTTATCGCGACCTCTCTTTCTCCCTCGAGTTCTTGTCAGCTACTCAGAGATTCGAGTTTTCCTCAACGCGTACTTTTCCTCGAGAAAAACGTCATCCGCGCGACGTGTATCACCGTCACAACGACGAACGATCGGTCGACACCGGTGCGACTAGTTACTGCAACGTAATATCGATAAACTCAGAAAACCGATAATTGACTGAAAAGTACTGACACGTGTGTGTTTATCACTTATATTCTAGATAAGTTATACAATTTTCGTCATCCAGTTTTATTGAAAAAATAAATGCCACATAATTGTGAAGAAAATTTATATATTATTAATATTTTTTAATAATAATTCTACCAATAAATATTTTTCCAATGACAAATCAACCTCCTTATATTAATACCCGGAACAAGATAAATTACAAAAAGGCTTAAATCAGACGTATAAAAGAAATTAATGTATATTGTAATAAACTTTAGAATTATGTGTTATAAATGAAACAAGTTTTGTCTTTATTCATCATTTCTCATCAGCTTCATTACAACAAACGCGAAATTACAAAAATCTAAATTACATTAAAGAGTTAAAATATCCGTCATCTGACAATTACGAGCGAACAGTTTGATCCTATGGACTTGTGACTTTTAATTCTTTTAATTTATTGTATGACGAATATTTATTATGACAAATTCAATCATGAAAGCGTATTGAAGAATAATGAGAAATATAGGAAATATAAAATTGTTAATGGAGGAAATATCCTAGGAAAGTATTAGACACCGACATAGATCCTGTCATATATGTAAAAAAAGAGATAACATTTGATTTTAATATTACTTTACCATATTGTGACTACGATATATTTTGAATATTTGATGTAATTTAGATTTTTGTAATTTCGTTTATTATAATGCGGCTAATGAAGACTAACGAATAAAGTCGAAACTATTCCACTTATAATATATCATTCTAAAGTCTATTACACTACACTAATATCTTAAATACGCCCAATTTTGGCTTTTTTGTAATTTATTATTGTTTTCGATATTTTTCATTATTAAAAAAAATTATATCTATAAATTCATATCAACAGATTTTTCTATTATATTTTAATATTTTTCATTAACATCTTCAAAATAAAAAAAACATATTGATTTTGTTGAGAACAGAGTAAAATTATTTTTAAAAACGTACAATTATAAAAACATAAATGCTCATTACAGTTTTTGCAGAGATACATAAATAATATTTTTAAAATATGTAGAATATTTCCTTTACACGATCAAATAACGAAATAACAATCGATAACTTTTTTACATAAATCAATTTTTTTTAATACGTAGATAAATAAATTCTTCGAGTTTTATCGGCGCCACAAATCCTGAAATTTTTCCTCGTCGAGAGAAAAACGGACATCTCACAAATACTACGTAATCTTGTGGTTATATAAGTTTTCCTTTTCGTTATGCCATTTGCAGCAACTCGAACAACACGGATATGAAGATCCACGGTGAGTCCTTTACCTCCGCGAGATTTTGCGACGCGGGGAAACTGTGAAGATTGACAATCTAACACGAGGATGTTCTCATGTTCCGAATTGAGCCGACAGCAAGAACAAAGTTCGCCGCTCATACAAATGAGATCGGAAAACAAACATTTTTTCCGAAAACTAAGATATGTAATGTAATGTAAATTAACTTGACCGTGCTAATTTCAATGCTCGCTGAAAATTTTACTGACTTATACTAATCGATTATCTCTGATAAGAAAATACGTCAGATTTGAGAAAACAAAAAAAATCTTAGAAAAGGACAAAATTACAAGAAATATTTTCGCACTACATCATAAAGTTTTTATGAACAGAAGAGACAAATTAGATATTAGATAATCGCGAATCGGAGAGAGAGGGGGGGGAGAGAGAGAGAGAGAGAGAGAGAGAGAAATTCGGATGTTTTATTGAATTCAGAATGAAATAGATTGTCACAGAGACATAGAAACTTTATGACATTAGCACCTATCAATAAAAGAAAAGAGATAATAATAGCGTAGAAGCTATGTGCTGCCTTTCAATAAATCGATTTACAAATCGAAAGAAAGAAAGAAAGAGTCAATTGATAAAACCGAAAAGTGACATTAGCATTTTTATGCAACCTCGCAAATGATGTAATTACCCACGACATTAATTCATGTTTTATTCATTTTTGCCTGCAGATATTTATTTAAAAAACGAAGAAATAAAAACACGTGTTATACTCAGAGAACAAGCATATAACGAATTTAATTGGATGCATTAACACGCACTGGCGTCCCTGGTAGAAATGTATTCAGTTTTCCTAGACACCTATCCAGTTACTATCTAATATTACTGTATTCTCATTAGTTGTATCAATACTGAGTAGGAAATGGACAAGAACACTTGATAGAGTTTTATTCAGAGACTGAAGCAGTTTTCCTGGTAAAAATTTGTGGAATTTGCGTAGATACTGCCCAGTTATTGTCTAGTATTAATAGATTAAATTATATATATACTAGTTAAAATAATGTATAGAAACTGGACAAAAACTGAGTAAAGTTTTATTGAGTTTCTTATACAACATTTGGGCTGATTCTTTCCAAGATATTGTAATATATTATTATAATTCAGTTGATAATGCACGCATCATATGATGTGTATAAAAGTTAAAAGAGAGTATATATTAAAAGATTTTAAAATTATGTAAAGTTTAATGAGTGAACGCGTAGAAAAACATAGAACAAGGAAAAGGAAGAAGATTTTAAGAGGAAAATAAGGATTTTTGGAAATAAGGGTAAAATTTTGTGACAGAAATAACAACTACAGTTAGGGTTAAAAGTAAGCAAAAGACAAATAAGGTACATGTTAAGGTTATAAGAGTCACACATAGTGCAGAAAATCTTTGGTTTATAATATATATTATATTATTTTTAGTACAAAATATATTATGCACAAAAGATTTCCTGTATTATGACTCTCATAACCTTAAATTTTACAATTAGCAAGCATGCACAAAATATGAAATATTACTAGTCCAATAAAACTATCCATTTCACGAGCAGTTGGTTCACTTATTAATCAATTTAATAAACATTATTGTTGTGTTTCTATTCAGTAAATGGATTCAGTTTTACGCAACTTTTGTACGCAGTAACTGCAAGCAAAGCGTTACATCCTGATTGGGATCCTAAGTAGAAGTTTTCCTTTTCAGTTACTACAGAAATTGGTGTAACTGTTTAGTAACTGCTAAAAAAATGCATGAAATTTCTACCAGGGGTATATTATAGTTGGTACACATTGATCTAATCTCTGAATACAAAAGTGAAATACAAATAACTCGAATGATAAAATGCTTATATACACATTTTATAAAACAGCGCAATAATAACAGCTGCACAATATATTTTTTCGCGATTTAATAGATATTTATATTAAACATATATTTTTACTTTGATTTGTACGACTTTAATGAGCACCAGTGCGCACTAGTGCATCCCACCAAATTCGCTAATAATGTGGTGCAGGCAACCATAAAGGTGATAAGTATACAAGTTCTGCATACAGAGAATTAATGTACACAATTGGACAAACTATTTTATTGTCATTGCAAATATAAAATAGTTTGTACAATTATATAAACTAATTCTGTATATAAAGCTTGTATAGTTGTCATTTTTATAATTGCCGTCGCTGTTTTCTTTTAGATCAGGCCTGTCCAATTTGAGCTCCGGAGCCAAAACGCAAAGCCATCGATGCAAAAAAATTCAATGTGGGTAAGATTTCGAGGACTGTAAAGTGTTGATACGCATCTAAGTGACGCTTATCAATACTTTCTAAAACTTTACAATGAATTTGTTACGTCGATGGCTTTGCGTTTTGACTCCGGAGCTCAAATTGGACAGGCCTGCTTTAGACGTAGACAAAATGCAATTCTATAACGGCACCATAACCATATTGCCATCCGCGAAAGAACGTTATCGATGAACAATCGATAATCGCGCGGCGAAGCCCCGGGAGCCAAAATACGAAGGTCGGCGGAAGCTTGGGGGCTTTTGCGCATTTATCGATAACGAGAAAGGGCGCTATTGACAACGGGTGGAACGACGTCATGTAATATCGTTCTTCCGTTTTTCCCCGACGACGCGCACAATTGTCCTGGCTAGCTAATAGCGAGTAGCAAGAATCTCTCGGCGGCTTCGATCGGTGAGAGTAGAGAGGAAAAAAAAGAAGACTGAAAAAAAGAGACGACGTTCTCGCCTACGAGGGCGTCGAGGTGGAAAGTATGATTTATACGCATCGATGGAACCCACTTGCTCCGTCCCACCGTCACCGCCACTGCTGTCAGAGGAGCGTCATCGAAGCCGCAGCAACATAACCTCTTGTAAAAGAACCGCTGCTGCCGCCGCCACCACTACCACCACCACCGCCGCCTCCACCACCAGGTCGAAGCAGACGACGTACAACCCAGTCAGAAGCCTTGTCGCTCGTTACCGCCAGGTTGCGCCCGTCAACACGCGAATCGTGTGTGTGTGTGCGAAATTCTTCTCTCCGATACGGAGAACTTTGGAACTTTGGGCTAGCGCCGCGGTTTCACTTCCAGTTCCTTTCCCGATACTGCTCGGAACTGCGGGTTTTGCGGACACTGCGGAGGTACATGTATACACGCACGTACGTCAGCGAGAGGGGCTCTCGCTTTTTCCGTCGCGTTTCGCACGCAACCGTGAGAGCGCGATACGAATCGATGAACGTCGTCGTTGCTCTCACCCCGCTCTTCGTTAATCTTTCTGATTCTCTCTCTCTCCCTCTCCTATCCGTACACTCTTTGCACTTGTTCGACTCGTCCGTTCGCACTGCACAATCGTTCTTGTTCCTATGGCGAGCACATAAATCACGAATGCAGAAGAACGAGCGTCATTCGCAGGCCGCGACTTCAAGACGAAGGAAATCCGATTAGCGGCTTGAAACGCGAGTTCCACGACTTGTCGACGATTGAGAAACGACGTCTCGACGATCCCGAACCACACCCAAGGAAGGACGTGGTTTCGAGAGAAGGTCGGCCGGGAGGACGAGTCGCCAGGAAGTGGGAGAGACGACGCTGGCGCCGTACCAACCGACCGACCCGGCGTCAAGAGGACGCAGTTGTCGCTGCCGACGATGACAGGTTACTGCACAAACCATTGCTGTTACTGCCTCCTGCCGCAGCAACCAGTAACCCAAATAAAAAAAAAAGCTGCCGGTTTAATCGCTGCAACACGCGTGGCAAGCAGAACATATGACGTATGGTTATTGTAATCGCTAAATGTTTTTGTTTGATTACACTGCCTAAAATCCATGGGATGTACAAAAACTAGTAAGACAATAAAATGTACGATTTAAGCTTAAGCGAACCGCGGGTAATCATAGTACAGAATGTAAGGTTATTGTTCCAAATTTTTTATTTAAAATTGCACAGAAAATTAATTTTGAAATTCTCGATCTTTTCCAGGTTTTCCAGATGACAGTGCCAAGAAACAAAATTTTCCATAATCTATATCAAATATGTAAATTTTAACATTTAGAAGCAGGGATTTTGTAAGAAAACTATTCTATATTATTAAAAACAACATACATTTAGAAGTTTAGCAGCATAACGAAATCTTGGATGCAAATTCAGATCAACAAAAAATAAAAGAGCGTTAGAAAAACGAATTCAGTTATAACGTAAAAGAATGAGTGAGGGTTTGGGCATAAGAATTGTCGTAACACTTATTTAGTGACTTAAGTTGTAGATGTAAGTAACGCACAAGCTTTGGCGTATAACCTACGACTTATTGCCGTCTCTTGGAGATACGGCAGTAAGTTGTACATTATACGTGAAAGCTTATGCGTTATTTACGTCTACAACTTAAGTCTAAGTAAGTATTACAACAATTCTTGTGCTCAGACCCTAAAGTACTGAAGAAAATATAAATTTCAATTGTGACCACTTTAATTAAAATTGTTTTGACTACTTTAATTTTAATTATACTGCAGTTTGAAGTAAAAAATATATATGTATCTCAATTATAACAAAGTTTAATTAAAATGAATTAAATTTTGTATTAAACTGCATGAAAATTAAAACAAAAATTAAACTTGACATCTTAAGAAATGTCTAATTTTTATATTTAAAAAAAAATTATTACATTTCTTTCAATATAATGACTAATACATGGCCTAGTACAAAGTACACAGTTTGAAATATTGACTAAGAAAATCAATATTTGACTATAAATGTTAATATATTATTTAAAAAATTATAACATTGTTTGGAGTAAACGTATTTTAAAGAAATTGAACGAATCTCGCAATTCCAGGCTTTCTTATATTTTTCCCTGAATTTTCTCGATTTACCATGACTTTTCCTGATTTCCTCGGCTTTATAGGTCCGTGGCAACCTTGTTTATTGTAATTGATCAATTCACTTACAATTAGTATTATGTCTGTTTCTATCAATGTAAATTAATTTTAATCTCGGTTCAATTAACTCTTTATCTCTAATGCGTCGCCTACAATATACGCGTAAGAAGCAAAAGTAAGAAATTGATCAATCATAGTCGAATGTGAGAAGAAGAATCGACTCCGATTGGTCAATTTCTTAGATACACTCTATCAGAAGTCAGAAGATAGAAATTCACCAATCACAATCGAATACGAGAAGAATAATTGACTATGATTGGTCAATTTCTTCTGATTTCTGATTTATTACTAATGGCTTATTGTAGAATGTGTATTAGGTTTTCTACAATAAGTTATTATCTAAGCTTTAAATCTTAAGCCGTAAGAAATTGACAAATCACAGTTAAATGTGAGAAGAATAACTGACTATGGTTGGTCAATTTCTTATGGCTTAAAACTTAAAGCTTAAGTAATGATTTATTGTAGAAAGCCCATTACTCTTATTTCTTATTCCGCATATTGTAGACGACGCATTAGAACTAGAAAAAGATGAAGAGTTAGTTGAACTGAGATTAAAATTAAATCACGTTAGTAGAAACGGACGTTAGTGCTTTACGTTTTTCTATGGCTATGTTCGGTTTGGACGCTTTCAGCATTTTCAGCGCTTCTATCCTTGTTTACGTCTAATAAACAATAAAAATAAAATGATTTACAGGACGTAAACATCCAAACCGAACACAGCTAAGGCTAGGTCCACAACCTTACTTTAAGAAGCCGTAAAAAATACCACGATATTTTGAATAGCTTACGGTGCATTCTGAAAGCAATTTCAAAATTATTTCTTCACAATTTGCTTAGACGTTATATAAGTATAACTAATCGTTAATATTTACTGCGTTATCGTAGAAGCATTTCAATTTTGCAAATAGCAAACACTTCAACAAGTATGTACTCTTTATGTAAGAAGTATATTGATATTAATTTTATGGTGATTAATAATGATACATGCTGTCGATTAGGAATGCAATAACAATCGAAGCTCAGATTAGAAACGCAGATTAGCCTTGAATCGGAATTGGTCAATCACCATATCGACAGGTAAAGCTTGTCCAAATTGATACTATCATTCAAAATAGTCTTGTATCATGGTTGACGAAAAACGGACTCAAGTCCGTTTAAAATCTCTTTTGACAAAGAGATTATTTTTACAGTAAGAAAAGTATAAAACATATCACTTGGTTTCTTCACAAAACATCTTAATAATTTTAATACATATTTTTCGGCAATTTAAAAAATAATCCATAAAATTTCATTATCAACGGTTCATTACAGTTATTATGTTTGGTGACATTTACTAAATATTGCAATACGCTAAACGAAATACATTTATTAGGTAGGTATTACAGACCCATTACCAGTAATTTTTCAATGTGTGAACATATAAATTTAATACACCCGACTCTCCACATATTATTAATGTTCGACTTGATTAAACTGAACATTAACAGCCTCCTTTTTTATCAAATCTCAAAATTATATCCGTTTGAGAGAATTGGAATCTGCTCTTGACATCTCCGACGAAAACACAGCACATTGAACGCAAAATTCGAACCGAGAGAAATATCTGATCGAAAATGGACGAACCAGAAAATTTTTATTATACCAATCAGAATTCCGGTATTATCATCTCAACTAGAATTAATAGATTTAATCAGATAATTCTGATTCGTTCCTTTTCAAGATTCATTTTCAGGATTCAAATTAATCCAACCAGACATTTTCTCGGTGAAGTGATTCCCAATTGCGTGCGCCACGAATTTTATCGGTAGCCATTCTGCAGACTAAATTTACGTGATAAACACTCGAGCCCGTCGGAAGAACTCGTCCATTATCAAATCTTCTCTAGGTCGTCTCCCTTCGACAGACTCCCGGATGCACGAATGGGAGCAACAGTTGAGTCGCGCGGGTCAACGTCCAATGCAACGCGCTCTCGCTCTTCGGCCTCTCCGGTCTCAGCCTGATCGTACACAACCACGGGGCTGCCAAATACATCGAATACGTCGTCGTGACTTTAGCATCGTCGACTCTTTGGGGCACCGAAATAAAAGGGGAGCTAGCCAGTAATCGTACGCGGAGCGACAGTTGGTCGACAGCCCGACACGACGTCCATCGCACCTGCCGTTCAATGTTTCTGGTTACTTGGCTAATCGCTTTATGACTTATCATCCACATGCTCGGTAAGCTAACATTGTCGAACCTTTGTGCCGTAATTTTCTACCTGACCCGATCTGCGCGAGCCACGATCTAATTTACGGTCGCTCGACTTCCCTGATCGCTCAATTGAGCTTCACTTCTGGACTTGGCTTGATCCCGATTTGGTTCGATCAAAGTACGTATTCGTCTTAACGGAAAGAAATTAATAACGGAAAGACCACTGCTCACCCTTCTCCGAAATTAAATCTTTTAGTTAATAACTGTACAATTCGTTGGTTTAAATTCACGTTAGTCCATAGAAAGCTCATTTTGGCACGGAATCATTGACGTCTTAAAATATACCGTGACGCAAGTGCATCGATAAATCGATCAAAAACTGCAATTTGTTTGCTTTTTTGAACGTGTTTTTTTAAGTAGATAATATTCGTCTCATAATTGTTTCGTCGAAGTAACGAAATAAATGGCAAATGTGATACACCGTTTGGATCATCGAATCCTAAGTGGCGAAAATGTGGTACATCTCCCGAGACGCGACGAAGAGAGAGGCCGATACAGGTGAATGACGTCAAGAGGCTGGCAGTGACGTCAGAAAATAACCTGGAGTAGCAGGCCGCGTGGTGTTGGTGATCGCCCGCTAATTTCTAGATGCCGAGGGAGACGCGGACACGTCCTCGTTTCTATATTAGGACCTAATGCAATAACCAACCGGGACATTCTTTTTTTTTAACGTGCCACCGCGTGGGAGTTGCGCAAGAAAAGGTGGAGGATAAAATACATTTGATTTTATTATTAAAAATATCGTCCGATCGAAGAAAAATGCGCGTCTAAATGCGCATGTGACTCTCGATTAGTCGCATGCGAGGCAACTGGACCGTGTAAATTACATTCAATACGCGGCCTGGTGTACAATATTGATCGTGGCAGCATCAACATCAATGAACGGCATTTATACCGCGAACGTGATTCTGTGCTAGAAAATGAAATCGCCGGTGCTACTTTTATGAATGAAAATAGTGTCGCAAGAAGAAAGTTCGATCCCAACGGCTTTCGAAACACCAACAGATTCTCGCTAAGAAAGCTTGTGAATCAAGTTTACCGAAATCTGCAAGAAACTAAATCCAACGATAATCGTATCCTGACGGTTTTATCGCGACCGAATACACGCTGCAGAACTTGCAGCGTTAAACCCTGTCCTAGTTTAATGCAGTCGTATGACGTCATTAGGCGTGCCAAGAAGAATCGTTTAACTGCATAAAGCGCATCTGTGAGATTTTTTCCAAGTGTCAGCAGTGTCCCAGTTTTGCTCATAGGTTAAGATAATTGTAACGTAATAACTACCATATAATAACTACCATATATCGAGATAACGATAATATTTCGTTTGCAATATTAAATTTCGTGGAAGTTAACAATTTACACAATTAAACTTTGTTGTAAGAAGAAAATTTACCAAGAAACTAATTATTAAGCTAACATTTTATTTATTGTACGACAAATTTTTCATGTAGGTATGTTAATTGGTTAACAGAGTTTATGGAAACTCGAGAACTTCTATTCTATAATTAATCATCATACTTGAAAAATTTGTCATAATAAAATATAAGTGCATATGTATCAGCCTTAACCCTGCAATGAAATGCTACCATGAGCGATTTTTCACTCAAGTATTAATCTAAATTTAGTACAGTTTTTGTTATTAAAATGTTGATAGCTTAAAACAATATTTAAGATTGTTTAACATTAAAATCAATTTTCTTTTACATTAAAATAGAATTGTTCTATGCTTTTTACAATTAAAAAAATAGAATAAAAAAAGTGTACAAACATTTCTAATTATGTGGATGAATTTTCACTAGTAGTGTTAAGATAACAATTTCACTGAGAATAGCGTAAGAAAAATATGAGTAGCATTCCAGGGTTAAATTAACAAACTGTTTATATCTTTTTTTTTGTATTGCTTACTTTCTACGTCCGAATGACTGTCTCTGCAAAAAGAACCGATATCTCGCTGATAGCGAGGAAGAGAGGTATGATAATACAGCAGGACGTAAACTCATGGGAGAAAAGAGCAGGAGGGCCGACGACGGAGTGACTAAAGGGGAGTTTAACTACGAGACACATCATCCAGCTCGAATACGTTGACCCTTTCGCCATTTGATAAGTAGTGCGACCTACTAACCGTCCTGTAAGCCACGATCGCTATTAAGAGGCCCGGGTGTTTTTTATCGGAGAGAAGCATCTGCATCTGCACAAAGCTTACCGTCGTCACCTGTTCGGTGCACGTGATGTTATCCGCGATGAAAATGATATACGGAACCGCACGCGAGTGAAGTAACAACAAACAAACAACAGTCCTGGATGGGTCTTGGCCTCCTACGCAAACATCGCACAACCAAAAACAATGTTCAGTTTGCAATACAAAGTGAAAGGGATAGCGGTAGGTGCTTTCGTTAAACACACATCCAATGCTACCGGAATTAATTTAATTCACTGGAATAAATTTTGAGAAACAGAAATATAACTCCCAGAAATATAACTCGAGACCAAAGACTCACCGAAAACAATTTTGATCAAGTATTTAAAAATTTAAGTAGATCTAAAAATAATTTTGTTTTTACACTATCAAAATAATTATACAAAACGCTCAAATTTCTGTAGGACTCTCAAGGATGACGATCAATGCTGCAAAAACTTTCCACATTTTGTAGAAAAGTATTTAAACTTTAAAGACTCATAACTCAGAAAGTTCTCATCGGAAAAGAGTTTATGATATGTGTTTTGAAAATATTGATTTTTGACAAAATGGCGAAAGTACATACAAACAAAAAGTTCCATTTTCATCACAAAAAGTCGAGTAAAATCAGCCGTAACTGAAAAATTTGTAACTTATCAAAAAAATCCTACGTATTTCTTTAGAAAATGTGATTTTTTAAATACTGTTAAAATTTGAAGTAAATTGGTTAAAAATTGTTTGAATTCTACTGCTAGCCAACTTGGAAAATGCTGTTTTGAGAAAAACACGTTTAAAGTGAATATTTTGAGATTAACAATTGAATTTTTAGGAGCCTATAACTTTCGAAAAAAAATTATGTATCGCAATAAAACCACTTCCACTTAATTTTTGAGATCCTAAAGTGTATTTTAAAAGAAAAAAAAATTGATTTTTTGAAAATTATACATAGGTGTTACCCCTTAACTTCCCAATAAAATTATTTTTAGATTAATATCCAGCAAAATTTTAGATCTTTCAACAAAAGCGTTCTTTCTGGGCAGCTTACTATGCATTAATCTAATGTACTTAATGCAAGAGACCGAATTCGCTATGAAAGAATCGATTTACGTCAAGATAGACTTTGCAGAATAATTCAGGACTTGCTATAAATAAGACTAAAGAAATGTAGTTGAATGAGATACGAGATGCGTTATTATATACCAATGGAAACAACCGCGTCTCTCTCTCTCTCTCCCCCCTCCCCCTCCCCTCTTATCGAGTGCATTTCACGTGCCGATGAAATCTTGTAGGAATCGAGGAAACATGAGCGATTTATCGTGACGTGCAACTGATTTCTGGCCCAACTCAATCGGGAGTGCCGATAACCATAGATATCATCGCCGACGCGTCTCTCAAGTGGGACGCTGTCAATTGAACTCAAGACGTCACTTGTCTGTAGCGCGCGACGACAGCTTTATATTCCGAAGCAATTAAAGCTGATTAACACAGCTGCGGCCGGCAATTGGTCGGCTAATTCCAAGATGGAATGTGACGCGTCGCAAGAAATTTCTTTTCCCCGTTGTCCCGCCAAGATCAAAAGTCGCCTGACGTATCTCCTCGTCTGATGTGTCAAACTAAAGTGCCAGCGATCTTAACGTGATACCTGTAACTAGTGATGGGTATTCAATCATATCTCTTACGAATTTTCAATCAATTTAGTCATTGTTCTGTTTCGAAACATTTCGAATATTCGAAACTGTATCTTAAAAGTCTCGAATGTCTTGGTAAGTCTTGAAATTCTTGTGATAAGTCTTGAAAGTCTTGATAGGTCTTCAAATTTGATAATTCTCGATTTCTTCGATTAAAAAAATATTTGTTTGAATTAATTAAAGAAATTTGAGCGTTGCTATACGATTAAAGAAAAGTTTCTTTGATTTGAACGTCATTTCTTGAAATCAAGTAAATTTTTATTTTCGTCAAATGTATTTTCACTTTAATTTAAAAAAATGAACGAAAGAAACAATTTTTAAATTGTTTAAATTTATTAAAACATTCAAGATTTTTCAAAACATTTGGACTTTTCAAGACACATTCAAGACTTCTCAAGACATTTAAGACTGTATGAATCATATTCGAATTAATTTGAATTTTTTATGACATATTCAAACTAATTCAAAGCATCTTGATACCCATCACTACCTGTAACGCGCAACAACAGTCGCCCGTTGTTTATCGTCGATCCTCTATCTTTTCCCATTCTCGATCTATTACGATCATTAACCCGCGACCTGTCGTTTAAGGTTTATTATCCGAGAAATGCCAAAGATCATTCTCGTAAAAACCATGGATCACGTGCTTACGCGTGTCCTCATTGTTGGTCATCATCTTCCCCGACTCAAACGTTTGTACAATGAGACAGCTGAAAATCCGTGATAAAAACTACGGTGATATTATATATGCGGTAAAATAAAAAAAAAGATGGAGAAAGTTCTGTTCGAAACGGTAAAGCTAATTATTGCATGATGAAATGTTTCCAGGAAATCCGATGAATGACGTCAGAATGTCCGTGCTTCTAAAACGGCAACAAAACAATTTTGTGGTATTTAAAGATTTACTAAAATACTGAACAATGGAGAAACATGAAATTTATATAAATATGGTTTAATGTAAACTATTTCCTGAGCTGAATATTTTTAGGGCATAAAGTCGTTCGTATCATAAAAATATCTACCGATAAATACGAATCCAGCATTTGACGTTAACAGAAATCGAACATAATCGCCACTTGTTATATAAGAAAATTCAATTCTTTGCGTTGCATCATGCTTTCCGTTCTTAGAATATCTCGCAAAAGATTCAGTATAAACTACCGGTTACCAGTTAAGAGTTAATCCTAACAGAAGCAAGAAACACCCAATCAGTCACGTTATTTCTCTCTCTCTCAATCATTTTTTATCACTCCTATTTACAATTTCTATAAACTTGTTCGTGACATTCTCATTTATTATTAAATTTCATAGCTCTATTTTTAACAGATGAGTAATGTGATTACTACATCATTGAATCCGGTCTGAAATAACGAAATGTCATAATTCAAAAATTAATGATTGTTTCTTCAATTATTATATCGAACGCGGTCCTGTCGAGATTAAATGGAACAGCGTCGCCGGCGTCGCAATTGTTAATTTCACCGCGCTAAAAAAAAGTTTCATACTTTTTTGTTAATTTTGTAACCAAATACTGTTTTCTAAACAAAACTAATATTTTAAAGCTATTTTTAGGGAACGCCACATTATCACCCATTTTTTTTCTTCGAGTCATTATGCAATGTCGCCACATTTTTTTTAATTTGTCAATAATTATTTTGACAAATTATTTAATTTGACAATTATTTGCTATTTAATATTTTATTTGGCTGTATATTATACAGTCAGCAAATAACACACTCAAAAATACCTACATGTATTCATGTGATAATACGATCAAATTTAAAAAAAATGAGAAAGTAGGTGTAATTAAATGCTAAAATGTACATACTCAGAAAAATGCGTTATAATAAGTGCTGATTATTGAGTATTGATATATTAGTGTCATGGTGTAACAGCGAGCTATTGAACAAATAATTCCATAAGTAATCATTAGGATTCGCTATATAATAGTGGAGATATTAAGGGGATATAATTATCCACAATATATATACTGACCATAATACCTTCTCCTCTAGTAAATATTATCAAATATAATAATAGTAATAAGCTAAAGTATACTAACATTTAGAAAGAATTAGAAAAGTAAAATTAGCGTTGAAAAAATTGATTGAAAGAAAAATGATATTACAATAACTATCAAATATACTTTTGTTGGTTTAATATTTAGTAAATATTACCAAACATAAATAGTAATTAACCATTTAATAATAATCAGAAAAATTAGTCATTAGTTGACTTTGGTTATGTAACCAATTAAAGTTGATTGAATTTATTTTATCAAAGCTTTAGTAACTATCACCTAGGCTTGATTATTATTACCAGATAGACTTCTTTTTCAGTGTGTAAGTTCTGTCGACAATAGGTACATTTCCCTTTTGGTTTTCCACGGAAAACAATGGACACTTTTTCGCCTTAGCGTTTTTTACATCAAATCAAATGAAAATTCAACTCACGGGTTACATCGAGGAGAGACGAACTTTGTTTTCACGGAAACATATATTATGCAAAGCGACTCGTATTACGCGCATTGTATGCCGCGAGATAACCCGAGTCGTCGTGAAACAAACGTCATAAGCATCGCTTCGTCGAGGAAAAACCGGTGTACTCGGAACGACTCCGGAACGATGTGACACGCAGACATTCCTGAAGATGAGAGCGTCGAAAGTTACGGTCGCGTAATTTTAAGGCTTAGCGCGCGATGCACTTTCTTGGGAAATGTATTATATTCATATATTTTTTCTTTAACGATAAATTTGTATTTCAATATAAAAACTCAGAACGATGTCGCATGATCCATTTTAAGTCTTACAATAATTGCTTGCATCACAATTGCAAAGAACTTGGAATAGATTTGCTTAAATTTGTAAATCTACACTGAGAAAATAAAGTTGTCAACTTGACTGAATTATAATAATTTAGATGGACAGAATGTACATACTTATCAAATATATTATAATAATAAACGGATAAAGACAGAATATAGTTCGTTCATTGAAATTGATAAACACAAAAGTTTGTATTCATTAATTTTGAATCACATATATTTGACTTAAATATATCAGGGTTGTCACAGAAAATAAATTTTAAAATTCCCTGATTTGTTCCAGGTTTTCCAGTTGAAAATGGAAAATTTTCCAACATAAAATATATAAATTTTAACATACAATATTTAGAGATTATAGGAAAGTTATAACTTGTATTATTAAAAACAACGCAAAAAAGGCTTAGTAGCATAATAAAATTTTAGGCGCAAATCTGCGAATTTAAGCCAACAAACAAAAAATAAATTAGTATTAGAAAAAAGAATGCAGTTACGAAAAAGAGCGATCAAATAAAAATACTACATAAAAAAAACATCAATTTTAATTATTTTATTAAAATCGTTTAAAGTGCGCGAGTTTTAAACGTATTTGACTATAAACGTTCAGACATAATATATATTAAAAAATTATAACAATTATTTGGAATAGGAACAGTTTAAGGAAATTGAGCAAATTTCAAAATTCGAAACTTTTTTACATTTTCCCTCGACTTTTTCCGATTTTCCATGTCAAATACAAATTCTCTGCTCTAAAAACAAATTCTCTACTGTAAAAACAAAAATTATATACAATAGAAAATAATTTGTGTTTTTAAAGCAGAAAATTTGTATTTTTAAAGCAGAGAATTTGTGTTTTTGAAGCAGAGAATTTGCCTTTAAAGCAGAGAATTTGTATTTATATTGTTTATGAAACAGAAAATTTATGTAATCCTCTATGCCATCGATGTGACAGATTTCCTGACCTGAATATCTGTCAACTTTAACAATTAATCATCTCAGTTTGCAACACTTTTTTTCTAGATTCATTCATTTCGTACAAAAAACGCGTCGAATGAGCCTAATTTTATCAACATCGGAGGAGATGAGGGGTTAAACTCAACAATTATATACATTCGAAAAAAGTTATTAACTCGACTAAATTAATTTGGCTAGTCTTTATTTCTTTCATTGGAAAAAGTATGTATTTGAGTCAAATATAATATATGAAAGAAATAAAGACGAACCAAAGTTAACAATTTTCTCTTATTATAAACTCTACTAGTTGAAGTATCTGTCACATCTGGATGGGAAAAATGCCAATAAATTCGCACGAAAATATAAACTAACAAAATGAAAGATTTCGTTGACACGGTTCGTAAACGTTCTCTCATATATCCTACGACAAGGAAATTCTCCGCGCTCAGGAAGAGTCTCGTTATCGCCGGACTCTGACTCATTGTGGTCGGAACGCTCTTTTTTAAAACCTCTAAAACATGTACATACACATATATATCACGAATCTTCCCGGCAATCTCGATTGGAAGCTCACTCCAATCAATGATCCCATCGATAATACATCCAGACCCACGTAATCGCGACGCTCATTCTATTTCCGAACACGTTCGCCGACGTCGCGCAATCGAAGTCGTTGAAACCAGTCCTCTTGGACCAGCAGCAGCAGCAGCATCATCATCATAAACGTAGCGCTACGACGCACGTCGCGCGACAAACGAGATGAAATCGAAGGAAGCATTTTATGGGTGAGAGTCGTAGGCACGGGAAAAAGACCGAAGAGACGAGTCTCTTTCGCGGGCGCAAACGGGTGCGTCGTCTCGAGACGCGAAGAATTTCCGGAGTGAATCTCGCTCTCGTGGCCGGGCTCGCTGTCGGTGTCGTCGGTGTCGTCGCCCGGACAACCGGCGCGGGCGGCGAGCGGCGCGCGATCGAAATAACGGCGAGGCGAGCAGGCGAGATTTTGACAGAGAGCGTAGGCCTAGGCGGCCGCCATGATGGCTCTCTCTCTCGGCGGTTATCGAGTCGCTCGCTTCCCCGCGGAAGGGCCGGTCGGAGAGAGACGGCGCATCTAAAAGTCACGGAGGAGCCTGGAATGCGTAATTACGGAACGGAGGTGCTACGTACCTGGTGCTCCCTGACGGAGCTGCGATCGTCGGAATTCCCGGCTTACGACGCTTCGGCCTCTCCGCTCTTTTCCCCTCTCTCTTTCCCCTTTCGCACTCTCGCTCCCTCTGCTCTTCCTCGTCGTCCTCGGCTCTCACATCGATGACTACGCACTTTCCTCCTCACACCTCTTCGCCTCGAGTATCGCGATACTCGAGTTTACTCGTCGTACCTCCTCGAAGGGAAAACACTACCACCGCACCCTTTAAGTCGCTTTCTTTAAGGTTAACCGACGTCGCAACGACGGGTACACCGCGATGATGACGATGACGATGGTAAGAACGACGACGACGACGACGGCTACCCGCGACCGTTACGCGTTATCACGATATTCACGATGGCGTGGAGCCGAAACAGAGCACGCGATTACGGGGATTAGAACGTCTCGAGAAGCCGACGACGGTCGGACGTCGGCGATTGTTTTCATTCGACGACACACGGAAACTCTCAACTCGAACGAGACAAGTGGAGCTGCTGCTGCTGCTGCTCCTGCTCCTTCACGGCTCTGACGGGTGGCAGGCAGGGCGGGGCTCCGTGCTTCGACTCTCGTGAACCCCGTGCAGCAGCGAGCCGCAGCGCCGGAATCGCCGAGCGCAGCCGGAGTCGCCCGAAACCGGCCGGCTCCGCCAGTTTTCAAACAGACCCGTCATGTCGCGCGGCGCGACGTTAGCGCTTGGATTAGAGCTGTTCGAGTGCTGTCGAATCTGTTTCGCGTTCGCGTCCTTGTTAATTAAATTTCGTATCAACGTTATACGTACGCGAGTACCATCAAGAGACGATAGTCTGCAGAACCCTTTGCTCCGCACCGACACGACGCGACAAACGAAAAACCGGCGGAGATCCATTCGCGATTGGCAGATCGAAAGGTAAGTACCGGCAATAGGCGACCGCGACATTCTTGCGATTAGCGCAAATGGCGGATACTTTGCTTCGAAACCAAACTCGTGCTCATTTCTGTCGATGTAAAGCTGCGGTCCACTTGACGCTACAAACGCTCCGAAGCGCTTCGGAGCGTTTGTAGCGTCAAGTGGACCGCAGTCGTAAATCAAAAGCCAGAGCACAGATCTTTGCGTAATGCATAAAGCACAAGGAAATCGACCAATCAGTCCTTTATTTCATGAAAAGGAAGGGCTTTGCTTCATTTTCTTATTATGCGTTATCCGTTATACAAGACTCAGTATTCCCGCCTTAACTTTAATCTCGGATTTATTCTTTAGTCTTTATCTCCTTCTAATCCGTCTAGATTAGAAAAAGGTAAAGTGTAAGTTGTAATTGATAGAAACGGATATTATGAAACTTTTATGCGCCCAATGCAACCTCACCGTTTCTGTATCAATGTCAATGTAATACCTGATAGTTTTTATCAGGGTTGTATCGTATATTTCAAGATTACGTTTACATATATAAAAGTTTTGCGTTATTAATTGTTTACGTTAAGTTTACACTATTTTTTTCATGTAAATTACAAGCAATGTAAAATATATAAGTTTTTATAAACTGAGTAACACAATATAGAAAGAAGTAATTAAATAAAATAGTATAAAGTGTTAAAGGGCCTTTCTACAATATTAATCGTAAATCAGAAGTCAGAAGCTAAAAATTGACGACTGTGATTCAATTTTTAGCTGACTTCTGATTTATGACTAATATTGTAGAAAGCCCATTAAAGAACGATAGAGAGTCACACACACAGTAGACCTATTCTGTAACTTTCAACGACAGTTTGGTATCGTTATACCGTCGTTGCGCAGCTTTTTCACCACGTAAAATACCTGCGCAACGACATCCCTAGCTAGTAAAATTGTCGTTAAAAAATTACAGCTAGAATAAGCCTACAGCAACGGAATTCTGTAACTCATTATGCAATCGTTATGAACTCATAACGACTGCATAACGAATTACAGAATACAGGGACTGAGGTGTTATTCTGTATCACTACTGATAATTGTCGATATCGTTATTGCGCAGATATTTTGTATGGTAAAAAAGCTGCGCAATAACGATATCGACGCGAAAAAAAAGCACCCCTGGCGATAATAATTATAATTAATTAGATGGAATTGTAATTAAATTCAATTTAATAAATTCGTGGACAATGAGGTTGCAATACTTTTTTCTTAATGAGTTTCGCTCGGCGAGTAGGTTGCATTCCGAAACTCATTACGAAAAAAGTGTTGTAATTTCATTATCCACGAATATACAAATGTAAATATAAGCTATTATTTTTATTTTTGCGTAAACGTACAATCCTGGTTTCTATTATTACACAAATATGACGGAAATGATAATATAAGATACGAATATTATAATTCTCGAACAATACGAATATATCACACGCGAGTATATTTTTTAATGAACTAAGTACATGTTAAAGGCGTACGTTAAAGAAACATACTCTATATTCAAGAGCCCATTTCTACCAATGTAAATAAACTTTAATCTCGGTTTAATTTGCTCTTTATCTTTTTCCAAAAATTTTTAAAAGAAGATAAAAACTAAAGAAAGCTAAAAAGCAAGATAAACAAAAATTTTTTTAATTATCTTTACTAGAAATGGATATAAGGCAAAAATTTAGTACAGCAAAGTAAATCTCTCGTTTCGCTATGTTGGTAAAGTCATGAATTCTTGGTATCTTGGCTGTGATAATTCTTGTAGTATCGTACCCGCGATTTTGTTTGTCAATACCGACGATTCCACAATGCTTCTGAAGTTTGCCAACAGAGATCGCGATGGCTGCGGAGTAACGGGCTGAATCCACAATGTCGGTATTGGGTACATTCAGTAACTCAGTAGCGCAACCGCTCCCCTAGTAGCACAATTATTGGCATAATACTACTAAAATTAGCCCAATATATTCTCAACGTTTAACTGATATATCACCAATAAATTGCTACTAAGGTCATTGAGTGGCTAAATTGCGATCGATTGGTTGGATCTAAAGAATCAATCATCTTCGATTGCTACTTAAAGCGTCGTCTATAATGAGATTTTAAGACAAAACTTAAGTTTTAATCACTAAGCCGTAAGAAATTGACCAATCATAGTCAAGTATTCTCCTCACATTCAATTGTAATTGGTCAATTTTTTACGGCTTAGAGTTTAAAGCTTAAATTTTACGCCTTAGAATTTCATTGTAGACGTCGCTTAATCGTCCAGTGAGCAATTGAATGCACATTCCCTCGTGATTCATTGAAATTCCGTTTGTTGTAAAAATTTTCTTATTTTGGCAGTGCTTTGATTTGACACACACATACACTCACAAACTAATATTAAAGGTATATTTTGTATTGCATATCTAAATATCCGAAACGTATTTTCGTCTCTCTCTCTCTCTCTCTCTCTCAATTATAATTACAATTTTATAAAAGAATTAATAAAACTTCTTTATTTATATTCGCTAGATAAAAATATGTAAATTTTTTTTAAAGAACTGAAAAATATATTTAATAAAATTCACATAAAAACATTATTAGCTTTTTATTAGTAGTAATGTTTGTGATATGGTGCTTTGTGATCACGGTGAGTGTCCTTATTTTTGGGATAATTAATTATAATCTTAAAGTTTTTTGATAAATTAGTGTTTTCCATATTCTCTATTTCGATATTTCCAATATTTCCTTTCTTTTTTCATTTTTCTTTTTCTTTCATTCTTATTTGGGTTAATTTTTGGCATTTATATTCTCGATGTAGGGGAGCTTACCATGACAAGATAACTTTTATTCACAGTTTATATATGTTAGTTTGTGTTGTCTCTGAAGAAGGCTCAAAAGTGAGCCGAAACATGTAAGCGCGTTTAGAATAAAGAAGTTTTATGGGTGTATTATTTGCACGACGTCTTCTGCACCTGACTCCTATTTCCCTTATTCTTTCCAATTTCTTTTGATTATAGGTTTTACAGAAATCTAATATATATACTAGCTAATTTGATACTGGTTAATTTAATACTAAAATACAGTAATTAATTACTGAACAACAGTGCATTTAATACTCCAAATAAGTGATTAATTACTATCTTTTAGTATGAAATTGAAAGACAGTAATTAATTACTTAAATGGAATAATAAAAGCACTAAACAACAGTGTTTTTAATACTCCAAATAACCCATACAGCACAGAATTTGCAGCAATATCGCTGTAAAGTCTCTGCAATATTGCTGTAACATACAATGTTGCAGCAGTATTACTGCAACTTTTGTGCAACTTTGTGCTCTGTAAGGGAAGTAATTAATTATTATCTTTCAGTATTAAATTAGCTAGTATTATAGATTTCTGTAAGATATCAAGATTCAGTCTCGGCCGCACTTAACGCTTCTCTATTACTTGTGTTATTCATATAACATATGAATGGTCTAGTTTAATTTATTATATTGTGTAAACTTTTACATTATATCTCGCATAACTGAGATATTTATTTTATTTTATCTTTGGCATAATATGAATAAAATGACTACATGCAAAGGAAAAGAAGAATAGAAGGAACAATCGTTATACGTCACACTTATGGTGCATTCGGGGAGACGCTATTAGCGCTACTTCTGTCATTCTATCTTCGTTGTTTATTAGACATAAAACAAGGATAGACACAAATAGCGTTAATAGCGTCTCCCCGAACCCACCTCTCTCTTTATTGTTAAAATCTATCTCTTTCTCGTGTACCCCGCAATGTCTCCAATAATCTAACGCCGATTTTTCCTCCACAAAATGCCAACATTTTTTAAATTGTAGAAAAGCTTTTCGAACTAAATTTTTCTTTATCTAGTGAAAAACATATCTTTCATCAAGAGCCGCAAAAGATCGCGTGAAAGATAATTAATCATCTATTCATTCAGAGGAAATCGCCATTTCTATTGTTGCTTCAAAACACGTTGCGTTAAGTTTCCCACGGGATCTACATCGGGACGGCGTCAGACGGACGGGTCGTCGAGTTGGTGTTACAATGGAATAAACCGAGAAATAAAGCTTGAGAGTACAATGCGTGACGTTGCTGCGTCCTCGTAGATTACATACGCGGTGACCCCGAGGCTCGTCACCCCCTGGCCCGAAAGATAGAAGGGCGCCGACGAGGAGAGTGGCCGCGCGCCGCAGCTTTTGCGGAGTCTTATCAATATTATCAGCGGTCATTGCGCGGTGCGGTGAGGAAGGTGCGAGAGAGAAGAAGCCAACGGGTGAAACTAACGGGACGATCGGGGTGATGACGACGGCGGATTTTAAGTGGGGATACGCAGGCGCCGTACACAATCATGCCTCCCCCCCTCGTTACGTACCGACGTCGCCGGCGTCGTCGTCGCCGACGTCGTCGTCGTCGAGAGAGAGAGGGAGATAGAGATAGATAGAGAGAGAGAGAGAGAGAGAGAGAGAGAGAGAGAGAGAGAGAGACAGAGTGAGACGTCGACCCGTCTCACGCCTCCTCTCGCGTTTTCAGTTCTCCGACCGAACACACAACGGCGACTCGCCAAAACCACGCGAGACTCAGGTCGAAGCGACCAAGGTATCGCGTCCGTGGCGTCGCGACGCCGTTGTCGGCAACTCGAAGCCGAAAACCCACGAAAAGACGCCTCCGAGACAACACCTCGTGTGTATTGCGACACGGTGATACGGGGGTGAGGGGAGGCTACGAGCACGCGGCGGAGCAACAGTGTTCGGCGACCTTCCTCTGGAGTACGTCGGCTGAAGACAGTGCAGGAGGTGAACCGAGTGTCACCGCCGACCGACCGACCGACCGACCGACTGAGGGTTGGAAAGCCAGCGAGAGGTCAGCGAGAGGGCATCGTATCTCTGCAATTCGGTCTACCGACCCGCGGAAGGCGTGGTGGGTCGTTTGCACGCGTTCATCCAACTGCACGAAGATAGCACAGTTACGGAACCACGTGAAGCATGGGACTGACAGTGAGATGTGAATCCAAGTATCAATAAGACAGGTGCGTGACGATAAGATCGGGAACAGACGAAAGAAAGAGGTGTACGGAGAGAGATATTACGTGATTTATTCCACGGATTATTATGCACCTCTGTCAAATTGGCACCCCCGCCATTGAAAATTGGAATAAGATATACATCAAAATTAAGTTCTAATTTAGTGCTCCATTTCTGATTCTAGTGATATTATCATGCATTGTCTAAAAACCTTGACCGATCTCTCGATAGCGTTCTCCGCGGTGACGATCTGATCGTCATGCTCATCTGTCGGTGACTCGGGAAGGGTGGACGGAGGATTTTCCGTGGCTTGACGTGGCTGCATGAGTCGAAGGGCGTCTCGAGAGAAATCGCGACAAACGGCGGAGGTCGGGCATGGTCGCGGAGGATGAGGAAGAAGTACAAAAATAGCTGTCCCCGTGGTTGACCAGAGATGCACAGCTGACCAGCCACGTCGGAGAGGAATAGAGCGAGAGAGAAAGAGAGCGAGAGAGAGAGAGAGAGAGAGAGAGAGAGAACGTGTGAGAAAGAAAGCGAGAAAGAAAGAGTGAGATAAGGAAAGAGGGAGCGAGTGCCGGACGTTCGATTAGCGCTGGTGAGCGCCGCGACTCGCGTCGCGACGCGACCGGACGAGGAATCGATCCGATCGCGGCATTCCGCATAAACTCGACTGCATACACACCACGTGCCTTTACCATCGTTGTATCCGTTGGACGCGCCTGTCATATTTTGGGGATCGCGACGCCTTCTTCCCTTCGGACACGGCCATCGACTCGAAATCGAGCGAAATCGAGCCGTCCCCGTCGAAGAAACCCTCGTTCGAGCACGAGCGATTGAACGACTAACGTCGTGGAGATGTCCGAGCCATGCGCCTCTCCTCTGAAATTACCGCATTCCACGACCTCGGTCGCCGCGAAGCCTGACCCCGATCCCACGAGGTCGAACCAAGTTGGCGAATATTACGTAGGAGTGCCTGTGGTCAGAAACGTCAACTCCCGGAGGATCGAAGCCTCGAGGCTGTTGACCCGCATCGCGACGTCACCGCGTTGGTGTTACCCGATCATATCAGAGCGCACGGTCACAAATTAAATAATAAAACGTGCGAGATAAATCGGCGCGCGTCTTGGTTTCACGGCGACGAACAGCGATCGAATCGATATGAGACGTTACCAACGAGAGAGGACAACAAATCGCTTCGAAGACGGACGCTGCTGGCGAGTGATCGACGCATTGTCATAGCTTCTTCTAAATCTACAAAGATTGCGCGGGAGATTCTGCCCGATCGCCAGCCACGGATGAACAGCCTGAAAACCATAGATCAATCTGTATTCTCGCTATAAATACGCATTTCCTCACGCCGCTTGAGACACACGCACATCGGAAGTGACAACGCGTGCACGTGCGATCGGTGCGATACATCGTATGCCGGCCGTTCGCCTTCGACGAAGTGGGACCGACCTTCCCCGCGTCCTTGGCTCGACGGCAGGAGGAATCGTCGTGACGCCCCGCGCCGACGATCTTAGACGTATATCTAGATAGACGAGAACTTCGGGTCCAAACGTATACGTCGTCGAGTAGGAGACGACGTCGAAGTCACTCGCGTGCAGCGAACGCGCGGAAACGTAAGAGAGCCGTGCTCTCTGACAGTCCATTCGGGATACCGAGATTACTGATGCTTTGACCGTATAGATCTCTCTTTAATTGGAAACCTGGGGTTGTATATAAGGAACAAGAAAAGGGGATATCGATACTGAGCGAGATCGAACGAGACTAAAAACAACGATTGCATAAATACCTGGTATTCCTATAACGCGTGAGATAGACACGGAATAGAAGCACCTGTGGACGAAGATTCTTTCTTCTCGCGCAGTTTAGCCCTGCGTCACCCTTTCATACCTATTAAGAAACGGACAAAGGAAGTAAAACGGATACACCGCTGATCCGCATGTTGTTCGATCGCAGCAACGAATCTTAACATTTTCTGGTGAGAAAAAGTCGCGTTACGTTACTCTACGTTACTCTGTCTTATACGGCTAATCGCTATGCTCAACTCGTGCTGTGCTTTTTTCTACTGTGCTCGTGCATTCTACGTCGCGAGTGTTTTCCTAGTGCTTTAGTGTTACTTCGCGATATATTAATTGAGAGGGATTGGGCCCGGTGCGCCCCATCGCACGCTCGAACGCGGAAGTCTCGGCTGCCCAGGTATCTGGGAATCCTCTTCCTGAGATGCCTGTTAGACGGGGTCACGTGGCGCCCAGAACTACGATCATCGAAACAATCATTAGGAAATTTGATACGCACGGTGAGTTAGCCATGAGAAGAATGGAAATATTAGATCGGGGAGAAAATAATCCAAATTTTTTGTTGAAATAAAATGCTTAAAAGATTACCTTTAAATAATTAAAATAATTGTTAGTTGAATCTACTACGTCCTTCCTTATTTTTCTGGTAAAAAATTGGATTCCGCGAAATAAAACACCGTCTTTTTGATGGCAAAGAAGTTACCAACTCAATTCTTGATTACGGCTGCATTTCGAAAGCGCTTTTCATTCAGCCTGTACTACAATGAACCAAATAGGTAATTGTTTGATGGCGTAATGTCTAGTGAGTAGGCTAAAGTGCAGGACAACTTCCCACTGCATCAGATTTTCCACAGTGCATAAAACGATATTGGGTCGAGAATTGTCATGCTGCAAGATGATCTTTATAATAGATCTATAACTTCTTTGCCGCCAAAGAATCGCCCAGATTTATCTCCACAGAATTAACTTTTGCCATAAAAATGGCAGGAAATAACAAACGAAAATTATTTTAATTAAAAATAATCTTTTAAACATTTTATTATAACAAACATTTTTAATGAAAAAACCCGAGTTATACTTTCTTCCGGATCTAATAACAAGGCCGAAATTAACGGACAAGTTATGCCCGTTTCCATCAATGTAGATTAATTTTAGTCTTAATTTACTCTTCATCCTTTTCTAATTCTTAAAACTAAAAAAAGAAATGAAAAGTAAGTTCAACAGAAATTTAATTAATTTACATTGATGGAAACGGGCATTAATCGTCGTGACGTTTTTGGGAATAAAATGAGAGTGTAAATAATCGTATCGCAATAATTGTTTTACGTGACTAACTAGTTTGCTGGCGAAGAAAACTGTAATTCCGGAACTGTATTTGCGGAACAAGGTAATCCGAGAGTTGCATTTTATGCGACAATATTGAAACTATTGCATAGCATTATATTAATTAGATAATTTATGATATTAATTTCGCAGTTTTATTAACCGTACTACATAATCATTAATCTGACAAAGCAGCTTAAGTTATTGATGAATGTACTGAGATGAATACAGTATAGTGTTTCGTTTGATTATCACAAATGCTCATAACACATAATGTTTCATTATTGTCCCGAGTTGATATTCAAGATCGTACTGCAATATCGTATAAAATAAGAATTAGTATGAACATATTTTATATTGAGAGTAAAAAAAATATATTTTCTAGATGAACGACTGACGCGATCATTTATGCGATCATGTACGCGTTCAGTTTGCGTTTCGTTACCGCGATCGGTTTACCTTGAAGGTCAAGACTAAAAATATATGCCTGCTCATCTTCTCAGACAGACGTGGAAACGTAATCGAAGGGAATATTGAGGCTGCGATATGCAGAACGTGCAGGCATTGAGCCAGAAGTTCATTTTCAATATTATGTAAAACATTCCGACTGCGGTAGGTGCAGAGTAAGGAAGGGCTTGGTTAAATGAAGGAAAGGGGTGGCTCTGTGTCACAATATGGGACAATACATGTCACTGGCAATATCACTCCAGAAATGCCTCGACTCCTCGCGAGAGAGGAGGCGTGGAGGAAGCTTGAATTGATTGCGAAAAGGAAGAGAGATGGAGAGAAGAACAGAACACTGACGATTTCTTTTGCATTGTCGCAATTTACTGATAAGAATTCTCTTTAACGGAATTGCTTGTTTAGATAAGAATTTTGTGCATTTTACTATACAAGATCATAAAGAGGCATACTCTTTGTAGTTTGAATTATAAAGTGAGAAGATATATTTTATGTTTACTATATAATAAAAAAAAAGGTATAACTGTTTTTATTTTTTTTTTAAATTACAAAATTAATTCACATTACAGCTACAAAAAGATTCAAAGTATGGTACTAATGGTACTTATCTACATGGATCAGCATTTTAATTTAGAACATACTTTGCATCATAAGATGAGGGATATATTTTATATTTGCTAATAGCAAAAAGACAAATATGAATGGCTATTTTTATTTATATATAAAAATTAATTTATGCTACAATTATATAAGATTTGAAGTATAGTGCTAATGACTTGGTATCAGCATTTAATAATTTATATATGAATCGTATCTATTACAATATTTATTATAGAGCACTACATTATCATATAGTTCAAGATTAACTGATTGAATTATTATTAGGTAGCAAGAGAATTCCTTCATATTTATGATACGATATTATCATGTGACTGATGAAAACGCGATACATCGTACAATGAAACTCATTGCCATAACGAAATGCTAATATATGCATTCGCGCCTAGTTGATATCGAATTTTTTTGAATTTGCAAAGAAATTTACGTCTTTCTCAGTTAATATGGAATATTGCAAATATACACTAGGGTAAGCAACTTAAAACTTGTTCTTACACGTTTTAATATTTCTAAGTAATGTTCTTTTTTATTATTACATTTTTTGTAACATATCTTGATTATACTACTGCGAAATGCATAAGCTTCATTAGCAAATAAAATATGATTTTGCAGCTCTCTCTCTCTCTCTCTCCCTCAGGGCCTAGTTGAAATTAAATCCTTCAAAAAGACTGCAGAATTCTTTGAATATAGTATTACATAGTTTATACTTTTCTGCATTTTATTTTTTATCCACATAATAATCCACAATTCTCTGACAAAAAATAGAGGATACAAAAATATATGTATAAAATTATTTTAACAATTATAGATCGAAATTAGACCGACAAAAATAAATCACTAGGAATAATCCTATTTTCGATCAAAGCGGATTTCAGTGCTTCATAATACTAAATGTAAATTTTTTGTAAATATATTATTTCAGTTTTATAACGCGCTGCGCGCTGAATAACGTTTATCGAAATTTGAAACGCAATCGCAAACTGAAACTGAAATTAATATCTCAAATTAGATTGCAATTATCTATTTTAATAGTGAAGCTAATAAACCTCTTAAAAAGTTATTTTAAATTATTTAAATATGTAAATTTAGATAATATATTTTTTAAACAAACCATCTTTAAGGAAATTCCTCGTCAGATATTTTTTAATTGTTACAAATGATCGATAAGTATTTATTAGTATAAGAAAAATTTCATGAAATTAAATATCGCACTTAATATGCTAATCACGGTCGCATTAAAAGGATAATAATTGGCTTCTTTTCAGCTAAATTTCTTTCATCTTTTCTCTTCTTTTCTCTAACGTGGAAAGAAAAAGAAGAAAGGTGAACCTTGTCAGAAGTTCAGCTAAAAAGAATAGACCTAATATATAATCGAATAATCTCAAAATGCGGACTATTTCCGTTCACGATTTTGCAATAGGATTTTTTACGATACAAATAGCAAGTCTGTTCGTGGAACTACTTTCGCCACAGAACAGAAAAAAATTCTCAATTTGCCTAATTTGATAAGCAACGCTGCAGTAAGTAATGTCGCAGCAATTAAAGCGAATGACATTAGTTTAAAATGAATAATTGTAATTAGTCTCATTAAATAACCGTAATTCAATGAGATTACGTTCAACGGAGGCATCAAATTTACTAGCATTACACGATAGAAAAGTGAGGCTCATAATGTGATTGGATAACAATTCCACGTATTGGATTTCGGTTCAACAACTTTTACAGGATTGCGACTGCCGATTTCTTCATGGCACGATTGAATTTATCTTTAACGCTCACAATTTTTACAAATTATTTTTTTATTTTATTGCAAATCGATAGTTAAATGTGATACGAGTAATTATCAATTATTTAATGTCGAAGATTGAAAAAATTTTAATTGGCTAACTTTAATTGATGAAAGATAAGTTCTCAGAAAAATATACGTAGTCATAATAATGACCTTTTCGTGTACGAAATATTGCGGAAATAATTTAAAAAATTGACATTTATTGAGAAATAAGTCTCGAAACAGTTTCGTACAATTTTCCGATTATATTCTTCAAAGAATACTTTGTATCAACGCGCCAGTAGCATATGACGAGTTTTCAAGCTCATTCATTTATCATTCTTTTCCGCACTAGTCGTTGACATTCATGGGGAAAGTTCATGCAACGAAATCACGCTATGATCACAAATTCACTTGCGGTAAGTGCGAGGGCGGATACGTGGTAATAGGTATTAACGCGATAACTTCTCTCCAGAGGGAAGACCTTCGTGCGCCAATTTATGTAATAAAAAATATGTATGTGTGCCAGTCAAGCCGTGGCTTCTAATCTGACGTCTCTTCTACAGCAATGACTGTCCGTCCCCGGCGCATTTACCTTTTTTTTTTTCTTTTCCATCACCTCTCTCGCCGCTTACCACCATCACGACCTAACGACTCTTACGACAGATCACTCCACGTGTACTCGATATTCTTCACCTGTCCTCTTGAACGGTAATCGAATACGACGTCGCCGGACCGATTCATCTCACGCTGCGACGGGTCGTATCATAATGCTACGTCGTAAAAAGTTAAACAATATAAAGAATATATAACAGGAAAATCGGTGCGAACTTTTGTCAATTTGTCGATCTCTTCTGTTGAAAGCAAGATTCTTTCACTCAAACTAATTGATCGAATCTTAAAAACGGCAAAATGTATTTGCAAATTTGCATATGAATATTATTAAGCATCAAAATTCGCTTCGACTAAAAGTAGGATTCTTTCTCTTATTTGATTCTTATCGATCTAATTTTATATATAACTTATAATTATTTATCACATGTCTCCTTGAAAAATGACGTTCTCTTACTACTATTATTGGTTATTGTTGACAAGTATTTCCATGGCACTTGGTGGTAAGACGCTCGTCCCGAAAAGTCGGGATATCATTAAGTATCGAGATCCGTTTCGACTAAAAATAGGATTCTTTCTTTTATTTGTTTTTTCCTCATCGATTTAATTTCTACTTATAATTGATCGATCTTCAAAACCTCTCAGCTTTGAATCTGCACGCTGTCTTTTATTTTACGTTCCGTACCGAAGGATATACATATTTAATTATTTTCTTGCGATAATCGAATCTGCGAACTCCTGGAATTTGTGAAAGTTCGAAATGGAATCCTATCTCTTCGACCTTTATATTGAAAAGGACATCACATTTTGTGTAAATGTCTCAACACTGATATAAAAGTCCAACTCGCTTTATGACCTATATACTGTCTTTTATATACAGAGAATTATTAAAATCGGAAAAAAACTAAGATGATTATTAAACTCTTTGAAATATGAATATCGTTAAAATATTTATCCTTAATGAGATTACAGGATATGATGCTCAATCAATCTTGCATTTCGCATTCGCGATATTAAATTACGGTTTTCTCAGGAAATATCTAAATTATAAAATCGATAAGATAGAAGATTTTCCAAATCGCAATTAAATTACGCGATATTATAGAATGCCGTGTCCATCGCTCAGTAGATACCAATCACATTCGAATGCTCTGCGTGTCAAGGACATGTGCCAGGTTTATTCGCAAATATCCTAGAACGCACGCAGGACAGGCGGCGAAAGATGGAAATTGAAACCGATAACGTGTGATACCGGGAACCTGGCACGAGTTCTCTTTTCGTGTACGAAACTATTAAAAGTCGACAATTGCGGCGCTTCGAGTTCCCTTTCCGTTTTGCTGGTGGTTAATTAAGCTTCGCCGAAATTTCTTTATCACGAAGCTACTTAATCCCGCGGGACAATAAATAGCAATCTGTCATTCCGATTTGTCGACAGAGGCAATAGACACGCTGTCACTCGAAAATGCGTTCGTATCAACTCGAGCCAGTACATGATTTATTCCGATTATTGTGCATTGTGCGAATACGTTGAAATATCGCTCATTTGATAAAACGACACAACTCAAAAAACAAAGAAAATAACTTTAAATGTTTCGAATCATAAAAATTTTGTAATTGTAATTTTAAAATGCATTTTTGATGTAATAAATGATGTAAAGGAATAAAAGTATATATCTCTTTAAAGTATGTTTTTTCCTTTATTTTCCCGTTTTTCTTTTTTTACAAGCAACTAAACAATGTCAATTTTTTAATTATGTCAATGTAGCAAATGAGCGATATGGCTTTCTGTGTCGTTTATATACACGGAACGAATCGTTTTGTTAGGGAATTTAAATATTCAACTATAGATATATTATAGGTTTAAAAATAATTTTGTTTAGATAATTTAAATAATTACATTAGAACGCTTAAACTATTTGTTAGAACTTCTTGCAGTATTATTATCAATACTCATTAAAACACAAACTTTTTACAGCACTTTAATCAACACTTCAACACACCAAGCGTTCTTATAATTATTTTAATAATCCAACAAAAAATATTATATGTTCAGATCTGTATCTAATTAACTTTTTAAATATAAAATTCAGCAAAACCATTCTTTCCGTGTATATTATGCAAAATTTCAACAAAAATTATATCCATTAAAACACTTAACGAATTTTAATTGATGATACTTTTTCTTAAATTGTAATATTAATTAATATAAAAGTTATATGTAAAACGAAAATTAGATTTCACAGTTGGTTGCTCAAAGGCTAAAATAATTGATTTTAAGCGGGATCCTTTTAGCTACTTGAAAGTCCTTCTGACATCTCACGATTGTGAACGCTAAAAATCACGGCAGATCCATCAGCCACTTAAATCCCGCCGTTTCAAACCCCTTTGAACTTTTCAACGCGTTTCGCCTCTCATGACGTTTTTACACATCAAAGCGGTCACGCTGCACAACGAGCGACTCGAAAATTTCGACTAAAGAAATTTTGATGGTTATTGATTTCACGTGGTCAAAATCAATAGAAAACTTCGAGAACATTTATCCACTTTTCTATTTCGCCTAAAATGAAAAATTGCGACAAATCTTTTGCAATTTATCGTGTAGCACATAAATATTTTCTGATATTAAAATTTAATAGAAAAAATATACAAAATTAGTACATCTAAAATTATTAAATATATAGCGTTAATATTTTCAGCAATTCATACTTTGAGCATTTCTCATGTAATGCATACGTAGAGTAGAGCGGGGCTAGTTGTGACACTTTTTCTTTAAATTATTATGAATCTTCACACAATTATGATAGATTAATGGTAAATGCTTTAAAATGTTGCATGTTCATCTGGCTTAATAATTAAACTTATAAATCCTTAATATATCTCGTAAATAAGAAAAAAATTACGTTAATTACAAGAATGCAAAGTGGACCAATATGCCCCATCTGTGGGGCATGTTGAGCATCCTCGAAGGATAAGTTGAGCCATGAAGGTAACCGTTTAATGAAGTTATATATCATTAAAAACATGAAAGGATTATGTGTATATTAATCAAAT
>NW_017256062.1:1806577-1815630 GCF_001594055.1 Mycetomoellerius zeteki
TATAACTGAAAAACCGTAAATAAAATAGTAACTTAAACATTAAAGTTAAAAAATACGATAATAACTTATATCTAAAAAATACATTTGATTATTATTAATCGCTTTAATTACCATGTAGACTAAAAGAATACTCACCTAATAATTTTACTTTTGACATACAAAAACGAAAAAGCATACGTATTTGGCTGTTGATAGCCGGACCCAGATTATTGTATTAAGGTACAATAATCTCTGTCTTTATGCTACATTACGCAAGCATGCGTAATATGTCATAACTAGCCCCTCTTTACTCTACATTGAGAAAGAGTTTGATTTGAGACTACAATTGTAAAATAACTATGATTAGAGTTGTGTAATATTATAGGAGTTTCATTTTTATAGTCAGTTTATACTATATATATATATATATAGTATATGTATATACATATATATGGAGCATTCTTTGTCAAATTGAACAATCCCTTTGTCCAAAATTTATGTAATATCACGATTTAAATTGACAAGTTTTAGTTAAAGTACACACTTTAAATATCTAGGCTCTTTTTAGCAGATAAATTAATGATGAATCTATGCTTTTTGAATATCCCATAGTAACTTCTATCGGAAAACATAGCGGTGATGCCAGAAATAGGCCCCAGTAATATGGAGGGGATGGCTTTGCGTAGCTATATACCTGTACATATGCGCTCTTCGAGGACTTCAAATCTTGAAATACTTTTTACGACTATTTGCAAAATCAGTTCTTTAAGCCGTGATATTGGATCAACCATTTTGAATTCTACAATCTAAATTCGGATTCATGATTAGCGATCAAAAGCACCCCTGGTTACCGATTTTCATAAAAATCAAGAAAATTTTTGAAAATTTCCGCCATATTGGATCCCATACAGCAAAGAAACTTGCTGTAACATTGCAGAAACTTGCAAGATTGTAGATTGCGCTGTAATATCGCTGCAACATTGTAGGTAATAGGAATTTGTAATATTATAACATATTACGGCGTAAGATTTTACAACCCTTGCAGCATTGTTACAGAGACATTAAAAACATTTTTGCTTTTAAGAGACAAGTCGCCGATATCGACATACTATTAGGTACCACGGAAAGTTTGTGTCGTTTTTTCAAAAGATGTTTATTGGGGAAAAAACGACGACGAACTTTCCGCGATACCTAATACTTTATTTTTAGTCCATATTTTTTAAACAAAAGGTAAAAGTAAAACTTAAAATCATAAGTACAAACTAAAAAGTATCTTCTATCACACACAGACAGTATAATCAATTTTTATAATACTGTTTGCAATTTTGCAATAATTAATTTTTTTTTTAAATAAGCGAAAATGAGCGTCTGACAAATGGGCTCCAAAACTGACAGTAGGCAGTAATGCTACGTATTCCTATTCTTTTCCTTTAACAGGAATTATGTGTATAAAGTACCTACAAATGAATGTATATAAGATTTTCCAGAATCTCTTTACTTCGTTATAAAACATTTTTATTGAATTATATGCATATTTACTTTATGCTGCAAGATGCAAATATGTAATACGATAGTTTTTCAAGAGTTTTTTCGTATATGCACTTCAGCTCCAATAGAGCTATATGACACTATAAAGCAATTATAGAGATTAAGTTAGCTCATGGTCTGTTTATATTGACAGGTGTGGCGGTTTATACTATACCCCAATTTTAAATTTAAAATCATATTATGAAAAAACTAAGAGAAAAAATAATATAGATAAAACTGATTTAGGAAACTACAAACATTTAAAACGATGTAATATTATCAATAATATAGTCACTATTATTTAAACTACGCAATTTGCAAAAGAAAATCATAAGAATTTCATTTTCGCATTCGTAGAATTCGGTTTTAGCTTTTAGTATAGAAACAAACCATAAATATATCAATTACGAATTTGTACTTCTTTAATTAGCTTAAACAGATCATTATTTTTTTAGTATTAATAAAGTTCAATAGTTAGTTTCTGAGAAATAAGGAGAGTCGCTTTAAAAGACCTATGTTAGTATCGGCGACTTTCCTCTAATGAACTGACGATTGAATAATGTTTACACAATTTTTATTTATCACAAATTGTCAGGGTTGAGTACTGCTAAGTTAAAAAGATAAAAGTTAAGTTAAAAAGTTAAAAAGTTAATTAATTTTAACTTAACTTAGTTACATTTTAGACTTTTAACTTTTTAATTTAATTTAGTTACATTTTATCAGTAACTATTAACTTTTAATTTGGTTTTTTTGAAGTCAATCCTCAGACACAATGCGAGAGGATAATGATATATAATTTAGTAATTTTATATTGTATAATCGTTACTTGTTAACAAAAATAACCAGATTCTTTAATAAATATGATGTGAGAAAGGAAAAATATGAAAAATTATGTAAAATGATCAAACTTTTTCTTTTTCTTCTTTTTTTTGGTTGTTTGTTCGGACTAAATTTAACTTTTAACTTTTCAATTACTTTTTTTTATTAAATTAACTTTTAATTTCATTATGGATTAATTTGTATTTTAATTATTATAAGTTAAATTTTCAAGGCTATATTAACTTTAACTTAGTTAAAAAAAAAGTTAACTTACCCAACCCTGCAAATTGTATATTTCAAATTATACTCAGTAATACTAAAAGAACTATTGTTAATGCAAATACATTGCGCTGCAACATTGCTACATTATTGCAATCATGCAGTAATGCACATTAGTGCAATCTTGCTGAAAGCGGACATTTTCATGATGTTATGACATTGTAACAATGTTGCAAATACATTACGCAATCTATTTGCAATATTACATTGCAATGAGATAGGTATATGGTATCTGCAATCTTTCTGTGCTGTATGGGATCCGCCAATTTTTATTTTGGAAATCTGACTGCGGATATTTCGTCTGAGACCCGAATCGATCTGGATAACGATATGGATAACCGTTACTAATATTTATTAATAGGGGAAATAAAATAGTAATATTTATTATTATTTATAATATTTATTTTCAATTTTTAATTATAACAAATGTTTGAAATATCTCCTATTTGATTCATTATACGCTTGGAAATTAGTATGGCATTTCTTTATTTTTGATTTTTTGATATTAAAAATGCAGAACATTTTATTATTTTTGAAAGAACAGTAGAACAATGGAAAGTGCTACCGGAACAATCATTATTTTTTGAATTAATAAAATACCGTGCTAACTTCACAGACACCAATTTTTTTTTATTACATTTTCATTACATTTTTTCTTGTAGCTTACCTCGAAAGCTTTTCAAAACACAATAATAAAACATTTTTTCGTATTTTTCGAGTTATAAAACTCGAAAGTTACAGTACAGTCGGCATTAGCATTACGCAAGTTGTCCGACCGACGGCTAAAACTTCTTGAATGTTGTTCAGGATCATGTCTTGGATTTGGAAAAAATATTTTATTATAGTGTTTTGAAAAGCTCTCGAGGTAATCTACAAGAAAATGTAATGAAAAATAAGGGGTTCCATTTAAAATAATCGACGTGATCTCGACCTGGCCTTGGCGACATTACCAAGGTTAAATCAATGGTATCTTCTTATGTCCCCTTCCGAATCATATAAGTTTCGTTTGAAACATTTTTCCGTATCTACCATAGTTTTCGAAAAATTTTAATGCATCATTTAAAATGGGACACCCTGCATGTAACTTCTAAAATATTATAATAATAATTATTTTATTATTATGCATTACAATCGTTTTCGATGACAACTGCAGATTTTTTATATAACTATAAATGTAATTATTACTACTAACATTAATATTATAGCAGTAGTAATTACACTGTTAGATATCAAAGAAGTAATGGTAAACTAATCCCTTGAGTTGAAAGCATTCTGTTATTTTTAACCTCGATATATGTCAAGATTTAAATCAACATTTCTGTAATTAGTTTCAAAGTAAATAACATTTATATTAATGTATGCACTTAGTAAATAATAAACTAAATTTGAGTTAAATTTAAACATTCTCTTGAGTGTTAAATTGTTTAAGTCCATTGTTTTAATTAAATTAACAACATATTGAGTAGGAGCAGTGGCAACCTATAGAAATGATGAAAAATAACTCAAATTGGGTATAATTTGACATTATGAATTTAACAGTGTATATTGAAAGGGAATTCCCAACCCCATAGTTATTTTACTATCCAATTACCTACATAATCTCACAAGTATTGTACCAAACACTTTTTTTTACTATACCACATGTCGCAAAAGACAACGAGCTGATTCATCGGAATGAGTGGATCAGGGTCGATTAGAAATCGCGAGACCTCGACAATCTTGGTTGACCCACTTTTGCATTATGTCTCAAAAATCGCCACGTGTAAAAAGGTAGTGATTACATCACTATACATACGGAGGGATAGGTTCCTACCGGTGACAATGACTTCGGCAAGTTGGCGGAAATCACAATGAATCGTCGGTGAATCTTCACAAGATTTCAACTCGTATGACACGACTTACGTACACGATGCACGCTCACGCGTTCGCACCCGCGCGTGTAAATTTGTTCACAAAACTTTGGACATCCGCCAGGAAGGATATTTAAAATTCTCTACAGTCTTCGAGCATCCGCCAGATTCTTTCTTTTGCAGATGATGGTTTGCAACGACAACCATCCGTGATTATTGTTATATCACTTATGACATTCATTGGCTACATAACCATAAACATAAACAATTGTCATTTTTTAATTGCTTATAGAAAAAAACGGCAACATAAAAAAAGCACATATTTTAAAAGAACATCTATTTTTTTGTGTTTCTTTAAAATTAATTATTATATTAAAATTGCATTTAAAATTAATATGATCACATTTTAATATAATTCAAAATATTGAAACTGATTTCTTTGGAAACTTTGTTTCTTAGTTGAGTCGTTGTTATAGCAATTTATCGATATGTGGGGATCAATAAGATGAATTATTATACAAGTCTTGGCTATAAAATATGTAACTACCCCCTTAAATTGTTGTAAACGTTCCATAATCTAACGAAAAAGAAATTAAAAAAACAGTTTTATTGAAGAATAACATTTATTTTTATAACAATTTTAATATTTTATTAATTCTCTTTTGGCTTTTATTACTACCTCCTCTAAGAAATTGCAATAAATTGAGAGTGTTTTATATTTATAGCCAGGTTATATATTCTAACAAGTGTCTAACAGCAGTCGCTTAATCAGAAATCTCACATTATACATATAGGTACTCTCCGTTTAGTATTCATGTTTAAAAATTCACATATGTTCATTAATTTGTTCTTCACAATCTAACTCGTTAATAAATATCGGTATCAATAAATATATGTAAACCGAAAGTATTGAGTCACGATTTCGATCCACAATTTCAAAATAAAGATTGGCAAAAAATAGTTTTTTTGCCAACGATTAAACAGCCAATGATCGCTGAACATACGCAGATCGCAAGTTGGCGTCATCGCGACGCCAAACATCGCATTTTTATATCGAGAGTATCCTCTAGCGAGAAAAATAAGATATCTTACGAGTCGTAAGTTGCAAAAATATTATGTCATCGCGTGGACCTATTTTTAATTTTAGTTAAGTACTCATGGGATTATTTCATTCACATAACAACCGTGCGTTCCAATCATCGCCTCTCGGCGACGGACTTTGAACAACAGATAAATCTTCAAACTCGTCGCTGTTCGAATAATTCGCATATTTTTGCGAGTAAATTTTATATTCTAGCAAACAAGTCCACGCGGACTCGTGGGACGGCACGCGCGTATCGAAGAACAAACTTCAGTCAAACACGTCAATTTCCTAGTCTTCAAATACACGTCGGCACATCAAATTGCTTACTCTGAGTTTGAGAAAAATTCAGAGCATAGTAAAGGATACTTCTGCATGGAAAATAAACTTGAAGGAAAGTGACAACTTTCAGATTTGTTAAGTGTTAGAAAAATGTTTTTCTAAAATAGTACTCAAAATGCCTCGCTTATGCATCGCAATGTGCTGGAAAAGAATTATGTAAAATTACATTAATACGTATGTAATAAACGTATGTTAATACGTTTTTACAAAAATTAATACTTTTATCTCTAATTGTGTAAATATATATCTTTATATTAGATAAAAAATAACAATAACAATGTATTTTATAATTTTTATGTAAAAATGGACAAATTTTTGCATTATAAATATAAAATATAAGATCACATATATATATTAGCATTTTTGTGCACATTCGTATATTGATAATATAGTTTTAAAAAATTGTATTGCTTGTTGACAAATTATTACGTAAATATTGTACAAACTTAACTTTATTTCTAACTTTTGCAAATTGTCTAATTATTAAAGAAAAATAATTTTATTTGTAAATTATAACTTTACTTACATGTACAAATATATAATACATACATCTTTAATAGTGGGTCCCAAAATTAATACTATAATTGTCATAATTTTACTATGACCATATTTAATGAAAATTTTTATAATATATGCTAGTCCGTTATAGGACGATAATAATAGTCCATACTATTATTACCGTCCTATAATGGCATGATTATCTAATGTTGTTTAATTTGGCACTTGATACGTTCGAGATTTTGTCCCTGGATTTTTGTCGTGTCCTCAAATGTCACATGCAAGGAGTTGAACAAAAATATATCTTGCAGACGGCGCGGTAAATAGATCGTTAGATCTGTGCTGATATTTTATCATTTTTATTTCTTTTATGCACCGTCTTGCTGCCACCAGATGGATCAGCTGTTTATTTTACTCGATCGTACGAAAGGCTTGGAAGAGATCATTAATTTCAGTATGTTTCCCTTTGCCAGCGGGATCCAACAGCTTTGAAGATTGCGTTAATACAGGACGAATGTGCCTGCAGCGTTCAGTAGCGGAGCGATAATTGCATTTTAATTTTCTTTGCGCAAATATAAGAAGTTGTACATTTTTCTCAATTAGGATATTTTTATTATTGTGTCTTATAAAGATAACGTACTTTATCTTGAAAAATTATCATGAATTAAAGATATATCATAAAAATCATTAAGATAATCGTCATAATTATATTATCATAACTAAATAAATTATTATATTTAGATTCAGCTCATATAATATCAGTTATTTCAGCCTTTAAATAATCAATTAAATCTAATTTTTATTGTTGCATTTTAGTTTTCTTCGCAAATGCCAAAAATCGTAAATTGAAAATTTTATTGTGGATTAAAATAATTTTTTATTATTATATAGAATAATATTACTACAACTGTAAAATCTATTAAGTAATGATTTTTAGAATTCAAACAATGCACTATAATTACCGATAATTAAGACTAAATAAATACGCGATATGATTAAATGAAAAATACAATCGATACTTGCGTTACACATATGTAGTAAATTTTGAATATACCATATATCTTTAAGTATGGCACAGTGATTACCGCGCAGCACCCAAAAAAAAATATTTTGCAGAGATAAGCAGGAAATTCTTCTTAGCATTTTCTCTAAGCAAAAAATCTTACATTAATCTTACATTAATCAGGTGCGTGTATTTATAACATGTATTCATCTATAAAAATGAGGGCATATGAGCTGTAATCAAAAATAAATTCCTCTATAGAAAATTCTATTATAATAACTCGAATAGCCTTTTGAAATAAAAGGATACACAAAATACTAGTGGCACGCTTACTTGTTAGAAGAGGTTTGTCATTTACGTGTTACAGTAGTACGCGTGCATGTCAGTACATGCAAGACATTCTTCTAATATTGAAAGGATCGCAATCCTAAATCCAGTACTTTAGGATTATACAAAATTCCTTTATTTTGTAGAGTATCCTCTTGAGGTATATAAATGGAAAATCGTCTGACATTAACACGGAACCGCTAAATGGCAAAATATTTTTTTTGGGGTGAGTTATTTACTCTCATTTCCCCGTGGTTATAACTCATTGTTATTATTACTAGATTACACTTTATCTTGAAAAATCGTCATTTTTGAGATGTTATATATTCTAACATTATAATTTAAAAAACTGTTATTCGTCGCTGATACCAATATAATACTTTATACGTGCTTACGTGAACGAAATGCCGAATATATAAAATTTCTGTTTACAAAGAAATCTTGGGGAACATGATCCATATTTCATTTGTACATTCCGGAAATACGCGCAAAGATTTCCGATTTCTTTCATAAATCAACCTGCACACGCTGCTGCTTTTATCAGAAATGCTGCGATTTGTCTTCACGAGTGGTCTTAATGTCATCGAATTGTCTTGATAAATCTTAATTATTGCACTCTTCTCAATTTATTTGCGACTTCGAATTTACGTGTGATATTCAAGACCAGACGGTCAAGTTTATTATTTCTCGCCATGATTTCCTTCGACTTGTGTGTGTCCGATCTTCATATGAGTCCAGACTTTAGATTGCGCATTAATGATCACTAATAAAAATGATCGTTTTTCGCAACACATCTGCGTTTTTATCAAACGATATCTGGACTTGTTTTCTTTGGACAGAAATTGACAGTTTAATATCGAATTATCGTTATATCTTGATTTGTGATCAAGATATAATCCAAGGGATCAAAATAATCCGGTTTCCACGTAAAACGAAATCGCGCATTCGACACGAACCTTGAATTTCATGCATATGTCATTGATGAAATATTGACGATAAAACACCAATTTTTGCGTTAAAACACGCATTGACGAATCACCATTAGTTATAACGAAACGTTACAATTTTGCTGGACAGAAACGCGCTCAACCCTGATACCTATTCCCTTCGTTAGGTTCCATGATAATTTTATGTTTTCTAATGACGTAGACGCCCAAAATATTCCGATGGCTGAGTTACATCTCACGGATCTTAAAGTTGTCGTTCTTTCGTAGAACTTCTATTTTCTTCTGTGCCGCGAGTATATAACGCAAATGCGTTCTTGGCACCGAATGTGAACTGCATTCTTCGTCGATGTCTCTCGTTGAACGGAACAATTTGACACAACGCAATGATGAGTAGCGTCGTG
>NW_017256062.1:1815649-1878285 GCF_001594055.1 Mycetomoellerius zeteki
ATCATTTGCTACTCGATTTTATTCGATTTTACGATTTTAGAAATACTTATTTTCATAATCTTAATTTTATTCCATCAATAATATTAACAATATTTTTCTAATCAATTTAAATTTTTTAAATTGATGAGAAAAACATTGTTAATATTATTGATGGAATTGAATTCGAGCTTGTATTTGCGTAAAAAGTAATATTATTTTATTATATGTATATTAGTAACTCTTGGTAGAATCTTTAATCGCTAATACGTCAAAGATTATTGATGTTGCTATATAAATATATATATATACACACAATGTGTGTGTGTGTGTGTGTGTGTGTGTGTGTGTGTGTGTGTGTGTGTGTGTGTGTGTGTGTGTGTGTGTGTGTGTGTGTGTGTGAGTGTGTGTGTGTAAGTCGATTTTTTTTTAATTACTAAAGAAACCGTAATTAAAAATTTAGAAGAACATAAAGCTCTAGACGGTAAATTGTTCACGATTAAGATAGCGATTCAAAGAGACGAGAACACGAACAATCAATCGAAGGAGTGCGGTCTATGAAGCAGCTCTTACAGTTAAGTGACATCCTTGGCAAAGGGCCACAACAGCCCTGTCGTCGATGCGAAGTCGACGAATTCTATTTCTAGTGTACGGCCGATAAACTTACCACGATGGATCACGTAAAAAGATGTCTTATGCCTAGGTGATTTCCGTTTAGATTACTATACTTTCATGTATATCGTCGTTTTTCGGTCTCGAATTTCCCTTCGAAATTGATTTATTTAATTTAAAGCGATTTTCAAAAACATTCACGAGATTATTGTGAGAGTTTCACTTTGCATCGTGGATTTTCTTCGTAATCCCTTTATGGGCGAAAAACTCCCGGTAAAGGTCGAAAGAAAGATACTGTTATTTCAGTCGAGGATAAAATTGCAGCTACTTGGAAAAACTATATGAAAGAATACATTAAAGCGTTAGAATACACTTTACATTATCAAATTAATGTTAATGCGAAGTTCCGATTACATTTGTAATAGCGAGAACGTAATTTATTCCCGCAAAGTGCAAGTTTAATTACATTCACGCATACTGAAAGTAGCTGTATGCTCAATGCGTGCCGAAATATACATGCGCATGATAATGCAAACGATAATGAGAGATCTTAAAATAAAGCGGATTGCATCTAAATTTTTTTTAAACAAGTGTCTTGTTAAGCTCTTAATCATATATATTGTTTTCTAATATTTTTTTCGCTAACATAATTCGTGAATATAAATTATATAAAAAACCGAAAAAGATAACGATAGGAGTTATACGACAGAAATCATTTTTATTCATTTTCATCGCAAGAGCATAAAAAATGAAAACCAGTAGTACAAGATAATATCTTAGAACTTAAAAGTTCAAATATTTATTTGATGAAATTGCATCTGCTTATCGCCTCTGCAGTTTCATTACATTAGGTAGGTAAAAAAATACGAGTGATCAATCTCGCTTACATGACAGCGAACAATGCTTCTCCGTTGGTTGCGGATGAAACACATAGAACGGTATTTAATCAAGATTAAAATGCTACTCATGCTGCTTGAAGTGTTTCTGAGCAACGTTTCTCTCGGTAGTTGTAAATTCTTGATCTAAATCATTTAGCAGGACCATTCAACCGCACCTGGCGCTCTTGTTTAAAGCTGATCGAGGAAATAAGAAATGGTATTATACTGTTATAAACCATTTTGTATAAAATTAAAGATATATTATATTACCGTATCGGTGCGATTATGTTTAGGTAAAGTTTAGGATACTAACAAATAAACTTATCCAAATGTAACTCTTCGTTTTTTTTTTTCAAATTTTGCGTAGATATATTGGGTTAGGCAAAAAGTTCCTTTACAAATTGGTAAAAAGATTTTTTAGCAATATATTCTATTTTTTTTAAAAATTGACAATTACGTCACTTGATAGAGCAACGTTTCGGCTTTAAGAATCTGTATTTTTAATTGCGATACGATGATTTTTAACGAAATTACGAGCAATAAAGTCAAAATGTTCCTTTCTACTTAATCCGCGAGTAACTCAGGAACAAAAAATCGTAGGAATATTTAAAAAAAATAATTTTGTATTGAACTACACAAACATATCACAATAACATTTTCCATCATTCAAAAAGACATGCATGATATACTGCAGGAGGAAATAGTATTTAATAGTTAAAAATACGTTCATAATAATGAAATAACACTAGAGAAAATCGTATGTGCAACATAGAATTTTATCTATAAAACTTTCATAATTGTCACTACTATCTTTTTCTCTGAGTGTATAACACAATACGTAGGTGATATCATAATAATATTAAAAAAATTATTTTGCCGAAACAGACCTTATAGTTAAGAAGTAATAACATATGATTTGAGAATTTTCTTGAGTAGCATGAAATCAAAATTACACATCGACTAGCATTTTGATGTAACGTAATACCGTGTCGTATCTCAAGCATCTCGGCTAACAAAGAGAGTCTAGTCACGGAATATTCAAAATGATCGCATTCCAAACGCGCTTCGTAATATTAATTAGCTTTATCGTACACTGCACCGCGATCATTTATCTCGAAGAAGAGACGGAATAAGAAAATACGTTTGTGAAAGAGGAATAATTGACAACGTAATAATTAATCTATTCGGGTATTTTTAATCGCAAGCGACCTAGCGAAAACTGCAGCCTTGCAATCGATGAATCGCGTCTGCTCTGTTAGAAAGAGTATCATATTTCTATTTAATTATTAGTACGCCAAGATATTCTACTAAGTTCGCCTTTCCATGTGGTGAAAATTGTGAAATAAAAGATAAATGAAAGGTTCATATGTGAAGGTTTTTAATTCTATGTTACACAAGCGATTCTCTCTTTTCTAGAATTATTTCATTATCACGATCGTATTTTATTAAATACTATTTTCTCTCGCGGTGTACCCTGCCCTTCTGGGTAATGAAAAATGTTATTATAATATGTTCTAATGCCGTGACAGTAGCTCATTAAGATTTAACTATTTTCGCGGTAATTAATTGCTTGACGTTAACATGCTGTATATTTCTCCATATGTCTACTTGATATTGTTAAAATAAAAAAAAATCGTTAAACAATATGAAATTTGATTTTTTAGCTAATTCTATAACAATTCGTAACCGCAACACACGAGGCTAAGGAAGTCACGTAACGAGCAAATCGATGATTGTTCAGGCATAAGCGATGTTGATTAACCTTATGCCGCGCACATCATGTGCGCGTGCCATTGCATTTTCAATTTCAACTTCATTTAAACCCAATTGTCCTTCGCAGAATGCTCAGGTACGTAACGCGGTGGAATACGAGGGCACACCGGTCGACGCGGCAGCGCCTGAGGCATGCAAAGCAGTTCGGCGCTCGACGCGACTGACATTTCTGCCGGATTCTGATGCGTCGTAACGCCCAGGACTTGAGATGCACTTGAAAATGGTCGCGTGTATTAATATCCCGATATCGCGCCCTAAGTTTGCCGAGATATTTTGGAATATCCGTAAACGCGGTTGCGTCAATCTGCGAAACGATGCCCGTAAATTAATTCTCGAGAAAGATGCATCTGTAATACTGCAGTGATTCTGCGGAGTATCGCAAGAAATTTTCGCTTGAAACAAAAATATATTTGTCCTGTTTAAAAATAGAATTCACTGAAAGAATTTGCATCGGGCTTGGGTACCTGTGAGTCATTATTTCTCGCGGTTGTAGCTCCATCACTCTGAAAGCGCCTACCTAGGACGTTACTATTCATAGTCTCGTTTTAATTAATCTTTCTATTCTCTCATTTCTCTTCTCTTTCTTCCTTTCAATTAAGATGTTTTATAAGAATTTATATTCATCGTTAGCCAGGTTTAGAAGAAGGATTAAAATAAGAAAAAATATATATAACAAATAAGTAAAGGAGGTCATATTTAGTCAAAGCGAATCTTGGTGCATAATAATATTTTTTACAATTTAGTTTTACAATTTCCAATTCAAGCAAACTGCATGCCGATTAAGTATTTGTCAATGTGAAAATACAGTCTTAAACCAAAGCTAGAGTACGTAATATTACAAATTAAATTGAAGTTAATAATACTGAAAAAAAAAAAATATATTATTCTTTACTTCAAAGGGAATAATATGATACAACTAAAAAAATGTGATTTTTCAATTATTATCATGAATGAGACATAAAGATTACTTTATCAATCATCAAAAGTGAACTAACTTAACTTCATAATTCATCCACCAAATAGCACTTTTATCGTTTTTAAACTGGGTTGTCCCATCTTTCAATAAACTTCAACTCACTGTCTTACTTTTTTACTCTCTTATGCTCTTGTTCTTTTACTCTTTTGTTTATCTAGTAGATAAATTATCATCACATAATTTATCCCAAGATAGAACAACCGATCCTTAATGTTTTAAAAAAGATCATGATACCTTCTACAAGAGTGACATTTTGAGTCAAGTTGTTTTTGTAAATAAAAAAGGAGAGCTTTCTACAGAGAACATTTAGAGTCAAAACAGATTTTGGTAATCATAGTTTGATGAAGGAATTATTTTATTTTGAATTTAATCATTTTAGCTGATCAAGATAAATATAAACTATTGATATCTCGAATTATGTTACTTTTGATGAATTGTTCTGGATTTGTTATAATTTTATATCAAAATCATTACGACTAAAAAAACATGGCTTTTTAAGGTGGTTTTTTTTTATGAAATAGCATTGACAAAAATGACATTTAATCGTGTTCTCTAAGAGTATACTTATTTTACCGATGTTATTTGATTTGGCAATAATTTTCTGTTAAGTAAATAGTTTTATCCTTTTTCTGAAAAATTTAATTCTTTTAGTTGTGTCACACATTTTGAAATATCTAACACAATATACATATTTTTTTAACATGCATAAAAGAAATTTAGAATAGACTTATATTTTAAGATCACAATTTTCTTTTATTCCTGACTTTATTTGTCTGTAATCTGTGCGATTTCTCGCATAGTTGGCCAACAGAAGTTAGCGAATATCCCAAAAGCGTTTCTACATAGAATGTCATTTGCAAAGCTTCGCATAACTGCATAAATGAGTCACATGCATTCGATATAAATTCTCCGAATGACTGCGAATGTCGATGTCGGCGTCGGCGTTGCGGTTGCAACGTCGCATCGCCAGTTGAGGCTGCATTTCGGTTTGTCAACGGGAAATAAAATCGACCATTCCGCCCTTCGGGGGAGGATTGAAAGATGCAGCGGTCTTTAGTCACCCTCGGTTTAGCATTTAGCGTCGAATAATTCTCTTTCGACGAATGTAGTAGACAACGGCGATCCGCGCCGTCTCGAACGAAGCCGACAGTTCGCAGTTGCGTGGTAGACGGTCTTAATGGCCGCGGCACGAAAATATTTTATGGTGTGCACTTTCGGACTGTCGCCGGATTTAGGACGAAGGTCGTCGCGCGGACGCTCTTTGAGCGGATCTGGCGATTTCGCCAATCATACCGTCTGTTACCATGACGATTGATCTCCGTCGATCGTGAAATTCTCGAGTATGACCAGATTTTATCAGTCGCTGGATTTATATTGTTTGACACTAGCGGCGAGAAATGACGCATAAATTTTTCGCAGGATAAATCTTATTTATGTTTGATAGAATGGATTTCAAAAGAGAGAAGCTATATTTGCTAAAAACACACAAAGAACGGCTAAAGTATCTAAAATCTTAGCTAGATATATATATATATATATCGATCTAAAAATAATTTTATCGGATCATCAAAATAATTAAGTAGAACGCTTAAAATGAGATTGACTACACTGTTATATTTAAAAAGGTCAAATTTAAACAAATTCCGTGAGTTAAATAATATTTCATTATTTTTAACCTATACATGCGTCAAAACGTACTATTTTGACACAAAATACAAAGTTAAAAAAACAACTACATCTAATCAACCCAATTTCTGTGGTTTAATTGCTTAGTTTGAAAGTATAACTGTGTTGAAAAAAATATGAAGGTCACACTGATATAATCTCTCAACGCGGCGCAGCGACGCTGATGTAGTTTCTCTTTGTGTGAGTATCTCTTCTATTTTCTTTGTTGGTTCTACGTCTATATTTCGGCAACAGTTAATAAAATATGAATAACGGGGAAGCATCGCTGTGAAGTTATTATTGGTGATAAACATAAACTGCTGTAAGAAATACCGCCAAATAAACGCATTGTGTACATCGAAGTCTAATCGTAAGTAAAGTGCTATTTGTGATAGTAATTTCTAGTAAATAGAAATTCAAAGAAGAAGAGAAGAGGGAGGAAATATTATTTTCCTTTATAGTAAGTAAAAATAAGTTTTCTTTGGGTGCTTTCCATTTGATGACACAAGTCGACACAAGTGTCGTTTTATCTTTATCACTCTCTGAATGTCAAGAAGGATAGAACGACGCATGTGTCGACTTGTGTCGATTGTGTTATCAAATGAAAAGCACCCTTTATTGGCTATAGCGAACGAAAACGAAACGTTACGATATATTAATGATATATCCAGAGAACAATATATCCAAAATGCCGACATATAAAACATCTTAAAAACGTCTTAAAGACATCTTTAAGATGTCTTATAACATAATGTCTAAAAGATGTTTTTAATGATGTCTTTAAGACATCCTATGTCCGCATTTTGGACATATTGTTCTCTGAGTATCGTTCCATAGCCTAACATGAATCTATTTGTATAAAAAACTATTCTATTCGATTCTTTATATTATACCAACAAATGTATAATATTCATTATTGCATACTCGCGCCATTATATCCCGCAACAAGCTAAGCGTCGACCTGTGTAAATAAGTCCGTGCTTGTGTAGTATGAACGGGCACGACTCTTAATTTATTGTGCCGTAGTTGCCCATGTCCGAGCTCTTATTTGTGACTCTTTCATTCAAATTGTTTTGGAGATAACAACTGAGGCCAACATCATGGATGTAGAAAAAAAAACTCCAAGAATGAAGATTTAGAGATTTTATAGATAATTTTCGTCGTAAGTGTCAATTTATTGCCATCCAATCATTTTTGTGCTCCTTGTGCACATAAATCTTTGAATTTAGTTGACCTTGATCTGAAATAAATATTACAAAACAAATATCCGAACATTTTATCCTTGCTAACAGAAAAAAAACAGATTGGCTGGTGTGACAACCAACGAATCAATCGATAATTTGTTTCGGCATTAACTGATAAATATGGACCTTTTCCCAATACAGTGCGGAAAGCTCGTTTGGCACAGCTAATTATACAAGAATTTCCATCTTCGAAAGGTCACAAGGGAAGTGGCTATGTAAGTGATATAAAACTTATAAATTTTTAATTTATTTTAGTCACTGAATTAAAACTTATACATATAGGAACAGTGGTTCTGCGACAGAACGGAAGCGCGTCATCTGGACTTATAGAAGATCGAATCAGAAACTGAAGGAAACGTCTTAGTCCCGGAAATAAAGCATTTAGAATAAAATCACGTAAGATAAAAGTATTTGATGACTACAATAAAGAGATAACGATAAAGCGTTCTGGACAAAATACAGAAATCAGTCAAGATGTTCTTCAAATGCAACAATAGTTGAAAAAAAACTCTACGCCAAAATCTATTGTAATTGAACGTATGCGTGATACTGCATCTGCAAGAGACATCTTTATTTTTGAAGAAGAACATACTCTTATAGAAATTCTTGACGCTTGGTCTCGTTTATTAGATGCAGAAATTGTAATGGTATAAATGGAAAATCCTCTGACATTAACACGGAACCGCTAAATGGTAGAATATTTTTTTTTGGTGTAACATTGTTTATTCGTTATTTATTTTGAAACTACGAAATTCAACTGGAAATGGATTGCTTTACATTTTGACATATTTGGAAGTTAAAAATAATAAAATTTTTAACTCAAGGGATTGATTTATCATTGTTTCCTTAATACCTAATAATTATAAACAATTATTTTGATGGTCTAACAAAATTATTTTTAGATCGGTATTTATAGCAAAATTTTTAGATACTCCAGCAAAACTATTTCTCCTGCGAAGAAACTATGCAAGATCCGTTTCTCATAACAGTTGATCACAGCATACTGCTAGCAGCTAGGTATGTGCAGGCAGAATAGGTCATTTGCGTTAATTTGCAGCGAGCACGAGCGATAAATATAAATGCCAAGGCGCTCCCGGATTATTGTTAACAAGAGAAGCGTCCATCTTGTATAGGCTTACAGCGAATGTTAAATTTAGATACCTCGGAAATATACTATCGCTACCTATCTTAATGAGCTATTGAAGTCTCAGTAGACTTAACGAAGCTGCCGCGTGACTGTCGCTATTATTAGAAACAAAATATTTCATGTTTAATTTCGCTCTCAAAATTTGTACCAGTTAAATCGAAGAGCTCCTCATTATTTGTCGAAAATGATAAAGCGTATATACTTCGCAAAGAAATTATCGTTTCAAGGTATATCTGGCATCTGTTGCAGATCGAAGCTTTTTAGTAGCGAACGCGCAGCAGGGGCTATGCCACATTATCTATTGCTCGGACGGATTCTGCCGGCTGACGGGTTTCTCAAGGGCCGAAGTGATGCAGCGACCAGCAGTCTGCGACTTCCTCCATGGACCAATGACATCACCGCACGCGGTTGCAGCTCTACGAGACGCCCTTGCCGCTGGCGTCGAAAAGCACTTCGAGATTCTTTATTACAGAAAGGACGGTGAGTATTATATTTGTTGATTTTTCGCTAATAATTACTGATTTTTTAATACAATGACAAATATACAACGGCATGTCACAACGATACGGAAAGGATGGTTTTACTGAAGTATCTAAAAATTTAATTAGTTACAGATTTGATAATAATTATGTTAGACCATCAAAATAATTATGTAGAACGCTCAATCTGATTGCTAGAATGTTAAAACTTTTTGCAGTATTTCTCATGCGTGAGATTTCTACGTAATTATTTTGATGATTGGATAAAATTATTTTCGGATGTGCAACATTTAGCAAAATTTTTTAGATATTTCAGAGTGAGAGAGAGAGAGAGAGAGAAATCGTTCTTTCTACATATAATCTAAAATCTTGAACATTAGATAGAAGAATATAGGCATGATTGAACAATTAAAAACAAATAATAGCATAAATAAAGCAATTACAAAAACAAAAAAGTAACACAAATGAAGTCAAATAGGTCTTTCAATAAATCTGTTCTTTTTCGTTCAGAATTCTGAACTAGTTCTGAACCAATGCGATAAGTTAGAGCGAAACAAACTATACCTGTCTCACTCTAACTATTGCACCAGCTACTGGCTTCGTATGAACAGATTGGCCGAGTTATTCACCGTGCGAATTGGACAGTAACTAGCAAGGCTAGCTACTTCAAATATTTTTGTACTGCTGCCCACTGGCCTTCTCCCACTATGTAAATAGGTCGGCTACCGGCCTTTTGTGAACGCACAAATCAGTATGGCCAGTAGTTGTCCAAACAGTAGGTAATAGAGACTACTTTAGCTGAGACTATACTAGCTATACAGTACTAGTACTATTGGCTTATTAGCAAGCTAGTAGCTCACATTTTATAACAATAAGAGCCAATACTGTTTAAAGTTGAGTAGCTGACCATCCAGTTCAGAGAGGTCAACTACTGATTTACTGGCAAATAGTTCGTACTGTGTGAACTGAGCTTTAGGACTGATATCAGTGATTATCCACTGATTTAGATTTAAAGAGAAAGTTTAGAGTATTCTATAATTTTTAAAAACATGATTCTTTACATATGCTTTTATTTTATTAAAAATATCAATTTTCATTTTTTTTAACCTACACTATTGGAAAAAATGTATGATTGATACAATATGAACTTTTATATATTTTAATTTTATATATTTACAACATCAGTGAATAAAGTTCTCTCTCTCATTAAACTTTCTTTCCAAAATTTGTAGATGTTCCAAACTTTTGAGCAATAGTGTATATCGTATACCTACGTAAAATTTTGCTATATATTATGTGATAAAGAATAAATATATATATATATATTAGACAAATTATTATTAACATAATGACCTATACACAGAACCTATATACATGTCCTCTGATTTTCCGCCCAAATTTTGACTATATGTTTTATGAGTTGAAATAAGAAAAAAAACACTTTTATTCGCTTTTTTTTGTTCATATTATTGTTTCAAACATATGTTATATATAAACATAAATCTTTAAATACTTTATTAAAAAGTTATATCAAAAATATAAAATGCGTAAGAAACCATTCTGTCCAAGTTTGCATTTCAAATTGTCATTCATCTATATCAATACAAGTTTGATATCGATATAATTTTAAATTTATAATTTTTTTTGCTAGAATAGAAAGACACTTCCAATAAAAATTTCCTCTATCTTTGCAAAAAAAATCCTAAATTCAAAATTACATTGATGTCAAGCTTATATTGACACGGGCGGATAACAATTTGAAATGTAAATTTAGGTAAAATTGTTTTTTACACATTTCATATTTTCGTTATAACTTTTAAAAAACCATTTAAAAACTATGTTTACGTAACATTTTTTTCTTATTTCAGCTCATAAAACATACTGTCAAAGTTTGTACGAAAAATCCAGATATATCTTGTATATGTACATACGTATATATGTATATATATTATATATATATATATACAACGACTTATTATATAATATAAGATACGTTATGATAATATGCACTCGGGGCATTATCAACTTTTCAATTGTCAGTCTACGGTTTAGATACGTGTAATGCGTACTATAAGTTCAAAGTAGTCTTGTCCTTGCAAGTGTCTACACGTACATATGTAGAAAAAGACGGATGAGAAGCAAGGTGTAATTTCAAACTAAAACTTACAAGTTCCATAGTAAAAAGAAATCGTTTCTGTAAAACGAAATCACTAATATTCTCAATTTGTTGTCATGTTAAGGAAACTTTTAATAACGCAGGAAACATTTTTCTCATCTACTGAATAACATTGCGAGAACGTCTTGCCATTTCTGTCGTAATAGCCGAGATAAACATCTGCACGAAGTGTTGCGCTACTTTACGGTTATTGCCGGCGGAAATAAATCAATATAACGCGTTGTCGCACGTAAAGATTTATCGGTCGCTAGCAAGAAAGTCGCAAATTTAGTAGGCATCTTTCATCCCGCCATCTTCCGTCCTGAATTCTTCTTCTAAAAAATATTAAAGGTGTTCATACGGGAATCGAGATAAGATTGAATTAAACGCAAGTTGACAAATTTCGGTAAAACATATTTTTTATTTCATATTCGATACACATCTTCATGCGCGTTTCTCAAAATAGATTTTTTTAACTCTGCTGTTCGAGTCTTTGACTCAAAATTTATTTTCTTACTAATATTTTATTTAAAAACTTTTATATAATATCTCTCTCTAATATTTGATGATTTCGTCTGTTAATATATTATAATATCTTTTTTATAAAAATTTTTTATTTTTTATAGCAATTATATTGAGCCAAACGATATGATCGTATATTATAGTTTTGGACAGATCAGCAGAGTTAATTTTATACTAATTCTTTGATTACATCTAATCAATGTATTTATCTGGAGATTTGTTCCTTCAGCGTAAATTAACGGTGAGATTTTTTTGGAAAGTGAGACCGATATAACAAGAGTCTCGCTATTTGGAACAAGAAGATTAAATTTGTTTGCTGACCAGTGGTTACTTCTCGTACTCGATTTTGCCGTAGCGTCTGACCTTAGCCGCGGTGAAATCAATAGTCACCACTGTATAATTTATCATAGTCATAGTGCAGAACCTCCCACTTGGGTGGCTTCATGTAGATTTAATAGTTAGTTTAACTTTCCGGATTTCGCAAGTAACGTTTTCTTTTATTAAAAAAAATAATAAATATACACTTTAGTCGACAAATGAAAATAACACCAATAACTTTCCGTTGTAAAAAAAAGATACATGCGATACATAGTAAATGCATCCATCATATATGGATAATACGATTAGGTATGCACGTAATCGTCCGTCAACAATTAGCTAACGAGGCACGTAATTGCTGCTGTTATTCGAGTTAACAGCTGTTACAGCAGTGTAACTTGCGTGAATACATTCTCATTCTGTTTTCATTTTCTTTCGCGCTTTTCAGCACCGTGTTGATGCTGTAACAAAACAAAACGTTCATCTTTCCCGCTTTTCCGCGCTTCTCTCGTGTCTATCTAAGATAGCCGGATACTTTGCTCTGTTGCGAGACGCATTAATTAAGTGGTTTAATTAAACCCCACTAGGTAAGAGTATCAATGAAGTGAAAAGCACGAGGGGCTACTAAGAAAACCCATAGCTACTTTCCGTGACAAAACACCGCGAATGTTAGCATAGAAGATTCATGGATAGTTACGTGCGGGCGCCACAGTGATTCTACCCTTTGTTGAAATAACAAACTCATGCTCTTCTCGGAGCGCCGCGCATCACGTTGATGGCCACTTTGCAAGACGAAGAAAAGCACACGATAGTCTCTTAGGAACCAATAAAGTAGGCTGATGTAGGCAATTTTCCAATCACGGATAACTCAAAGTTATAAATAAACATAAAAATAGTTTTATGATTCCAAGAATAAATCAAATGCAAGTAAAATATTTATATGAACCTCCAATATATGTATGTATGAGTGCGTTCCGACTTCCGAATTATGCATGAAGTGCATGATACATTTTATCCTTTTTTATTATATTTGTTAAACAACAAAGACAAATGATGCATCGTACGCTTCATGCTCGGAATGTACCCTATATAAGGCGATAAGATATAATTCGCAAATATATATATAATAGAAATACTTACCAACAAAGTTAACTGAACGTTTCGCGACTCTGGATTTCAGTCCTCTTCGGTACGGAAATCAAGTACAAATTACGATCAAAGTTAGAAATCATATTTCTCTTTCTCTCTCTCTCTTCCTCTCCCCCTCCCCTATTTCTTTCGATGTACGTTATTCGATATTCTCATTACATTGTTTTCCATATTACATCGTAAATAAAACGAGTTGTATTCGTTTTCTCATTACTTTTTCTTCTTAATCCTAAAATCTATTCTACAATGTGTTTTTGTTTTCTGTTTTTTGCTTTTTTCTATTTTTTAAGCCTATTCTACAATGTGTTTTTTGTTTCCTGTTTCTTGCTTTTTGCTACTTTTTACATCTTATTTTTTTGCTTCTTATCCGGTTTTTTGTTTTATGTCGCCCGAGATAAAAGTTAACGAACTTCGGCAGAAACAGAAAACACGTAACAAAAACTACAATTGTCGATAAAACGGTTGCAAAGGAGGAAAAGTAAAGTGTAAAAAGCAAGAAACAAAAAACAAAGAGCACATTGTAGAACTGGCTTTACATCTTGTCTTTTTGCTTCTTATCCGGTTTTTGTTTTATGTCGCTCGAGATAAAAGTTAACGAACTTCGAAAGAAACAGGAAACACGTAGCAAGAAATACAATTGTTGATAAAATAGTTGCAAAGGAGAAAAAAAGCAACAGGTAAAAAGCAAGAAACAGGAAATAAAAAGCACATTGTAGAATAAGCTTAATTATACATACTTTTTTTTATCCTTGATTAATTGATATACACACTACGGTCCCTAGGACCCCATCCACATATTTGTTACCGTAACTTCCGTAAAAATGGACATGTTAAAATTAATTTTTTTTTCAATCGATAGAGAATTGGTTAAAAAATAAATCTATAATGTGTAAAAGTCGATAGAATTAAGGAGCTCCGAGATATATAGATTCAAAGAAAAAGAAAAGTTTAGAAAAAATCTCGATTTAGCAAATTGCACTGAGGTTTCTGGGATCCCAGTGTATAGATATAGCTAGGGTTAAGATTCTTCCATTCTTTGATTCTTCGATTCTGTTGCTTGTTGTATCAACCATTTGTTTCACATTTGGCTTGCCGGTGAGAATCGATTTATGAAACATAGAAAACGCGTGTCTTCGTGAGAATTAACGCAACGCGAGCTATCTAACGCGCGGCCTTGCACGAGGTTCTATCTACGTTGGTACACTTACTAACATGGAAAATTAATCAATGGACTGCCAAGTTTCAAACTACGATTGCGACATGCATTAAATAGAGCTGCCATTTACTAATTACGCGAAACTTTCAACAATATAACTTTCAAATATATCAGTTGACAGTTATAAAATATAAGGTTTTGGAAAAGAAATCTGTATGTAATTTTGAAAGGAAAGTAATTCAAAGGCTGTAATAAATTAAAATATTAATAAGTTTTGCACGCTAAATGACACAAAAGTTTAGTTCTTATGAAAAATGAGAATGATAAATAAGACATCGAGATGATGTCACTCTATTTTTTTCAATAATAATTGAAATGCATAATAAAACGTCATAGCACGCGAGCAGATAAATTGCCATAACAAATCTGTGACGAAAATATAATCGGTAGTTGTTGACCGCGACATGCTTTTATATATCATATAATAACGCTGCAAAACTCAGGGGAAAAATTATAATCTAAATTAAAAAGACGATTAATGGACTTGAGCTGTGAAAATTGCAGATAGATGAGAGAGAGAGAGAGAGAGAGAAAGTGAGCGTATATCAATTATCCTGTCACAGATATGATAACGCTTGTTAATTAACGTTAACCCTTTCGCGTTTAATGGAGCGAGCTTGTCAGGGATGAAGAGACATTTTCGACAAATTGACTAACAAAAGAACTTATGAACAGACAGTATCGATTTTAGAATCGGCTTATAATTTTTTAAAATCATACCTAATCAATCTAATCTTACATATCATGTTTCTTAATATGTATCATCCTTGCGTAGATCTTACTCGTTTATAATACAAAAACTGTTCGTATATTTCGAAATTTTTTTTCTTCAAGAAAAAATTGACTTCAAATTAATTAAAGATTTATCGTTGCTATAATTTAGCCTACACTGTAAAACAAGACATGTAAAATTACAATTATAGTGGATAATTTTAGGACCCACCATTAAGAATGTTTACACGCACATAAAATAAAATCATAACTTACAAATAAAATTATTCTTTCTAGTAGTGAAACAATTTGCAAAAAGTAAATTACAATTAAAGTCAAGTTTATAGAAATATTTACGTAATAATTTACCAAAAGAATTACGTACAGTTCTTCTCAAGTTATGTTATAAAAATGTAAATATAATATTACACATATTATAATATTATATTATGTAATATTACATTACATAGAAACAATAAAATATATTATTGCATGTCATTGTAATGTTTCTCTAGAATATTTCTTCTCTAGATAAAGATATTTATACAATTAGAGGTAAAAGTAATAATTTTTGTAAAAATACAGTTTTATATATTTCCGCTATAAATTGTGTAATTTCTACATATATTATTTATGTAATTTTATATAAATTTTTTAGTATGTATAACTACAACAAAATTAGTACTGCAAAAAGAATCAGAGAAATTTGAATTCATAAAATTTGAATCGAATTTCAACATTACATTTTTACGGAGTATGGTTTACATAAATGTTAATCTCTCCGCTCCGCTCGCTCTCTTTCGTTTACCTCGCCTCTTTTGCGATGGCCATTTCGCGAACGCCTCCTTCAGAAAAGCTCTCCCGCGTAGTTACGCAACGTGGCCGCGAGGACAGTGTTTTGAGGTGTCCAAGAATAGCCTCGTGCTCGTATTCCAACCCCTTCTCTCGTTTCTAAAACATCTGCCCTCTCCTTCCGTTGTATTCCTTTTTATGTGTCCGTTTTCTCTCTCTCTCTCCCTCCCTCTCTCTATCTCTTTCTCTTACACATACACGACATCGTTTAGTCAATGACATCACGGAACAGCACGCGAACTCACCCCTTCCACGTATATTTGGACCACCGGTAGCGTCTACCATATGTGACGTCATGACACCCACCGCTCCCATCTGTTCTCCTCTCCTCCCACTCTATGCCATCAGCAGTAGCGATGGCTGCAAGCTCGGTACGGGCCACAAAGCTCTTCGTGGCGTCACAGGACAACGACCTAACGACTGGCGTTCGCGCCATGGCCGGTCGATCGGCTCTTGTCGGACCGAAGCCGCATACTCAATTACTCACGGCACAATTTCGAAAACTTCGCCGGGGAATACAGCCAGCAAGCACGGCAACGCCTGAGATGCGAGCTTGCAGTCTCCGCGGTGGCAGCGAGCCGAGCTTTTGCGTGTGCGTTTGATCGCGAGAGAAGGGGGATCTTTTCGTCGCGGCGCGGATAGCGAACGAGCTTTTGGCGCTAGCGATTTTGTTGATCAAACTTACAGCTTTCAGTGCGTCAAGAGAAAATTCGTGTAGTTTCATTCGCTAATAAAATGGTGGATCCGTTGTTAGAACAAAGCGGTAGTCGAACGTTGCAATGATACACCGAATGATATATTGCGGCGACCGAGTTTTATAGTTATGAATGTTATAGTTATTAAAAAAATGGAATGCATTGAGTTACGTAAGACGTAAATTACAATGACGAAGAATTTCTTCATCATTGTAATTTACGTCTTACGTAACTCAATACATTCCATTTTTTTCAACATAGAAGTTTTTCAACAATTTGTTCTAGTTGACATTGTGGTACACAATGTAATATATAAATAATAGATGAATTTACGCAACTTTTCTTTCGCTAATGTTTCGTACTCGCAGTTTTTAGAATGCTATAAAAAACAGTGTCTGAACATGGTAATTTTAACGTACTCAATTGTTAATGAATTATGAAAAGCGGTATTACAAAGTTTTATTAAGAAATTAAATTAATATGCAACTTTTAAAGGAAATCTGATTATTCTGATTATATCGTATATGAGAGACAATAATGATATTTAATATATGAATAGCGTGAAATTTTATTCCAGTACACAATCGGAAAATTTGTGTTAATTTAACACGAAATAAATATGTTAGAATGTAATTGAACATTATGTAAATTTAGTATAAAAAAATATAACACTTTGATACTTTGGAAATAAATTATGAAAGCATTTTCCTTCAGTAAAATTAAAGTTTATGATATGTATGTAAATTAAAATATGTATTTTTATTCATTTATCTTAGAATTTACATTGTAGAACTACATTATTTTTATGTCACTTATTCACTTAATTATAAATTATAATATTTCGTAATCATAGGAAATATTAAATATCAATTTAAAACAAAATATTCAAATAACATAATCACATTACATCAGAAAGTTTGCGGGTTATCGCCGTCTTTTCATCGATTGCTAATGCCATTGCTAATGATATGCATTAGCAATGGATGAAAATACAGCGATAGTCTTCTATAGTACCTTTGAAGATAATACCCGTGAAAGCTTAAAAAGCATAATCACATTATGTTAAAGTAACATCTGGATATGTTAAAAATTTAACAAAAAAATTTTAACAGTTTTAACAAATACAAAATGTTTTTTATAGTACATTTTTACAGTGCGTAATAGTTTTAGTTCTTCCTCATAATTTGAAATTTTGTAGATGATTGAAGAGTCACATTTCTTACGTTCTAAATTTCGTCATCAAAAAATTATGGTTTAACGCTGAAAGGCGCCGATGTTATTGATCGCGTAAATGCGCAATTTCGCAGATGCTTCGTTATCTGACTTGTCTAGTGAATAAATATTGTTTCGCGCACAGTTTTCGGCATCAACGTCATCGTTGGAAAACATTCGTTTGTCACGTACTATATGCCATCTGTATGTAAATTACGAAATTTTAACACTCCGCTTTTTTTATAGCTATCGTTGCTGTATATGTTGTCTGAGCTATTGCTGATTTTACTACTGCATTTGAAATCATTGATATATCGCTTATTTGCTACAACAACCATATAATTAAAAAATAATGTTTTCCAAAAAACGAATTTTTTTGTATGAAGATTTTAAATCATTAAAATTTTGAAATATTATACTTTTGAAATGTAATTTGGGCGTAAAATGTCTGAGGTCCAGCACTAAATAAGGCCCACTTTTAAATTGTTTATATTTAAAAACGTGCTTTACGCCTAAAGTATTTGCTTAAAAGTGTCATAAGAAGTAGATAAAAAGGAGCTAGAAAATTAAAATCGATTATAGCAACATATTTGTTTAATGCAACAAAAACTTGTGATAAAGTGTATATATAAGCATTTTTACAACAATTTGCTGCAGAGTTTATCAAACATAGATTATTTTATAATTTATTATAATACATTATAATATTATTCAACTTCCTAGCTATGGAAAAATAATAAATAAATTTGTTTTTTAATAAATAATTTCTTGTAAAAACAATGAAGTCTTATTAAATAAAGCCTATTTATATCATATTGTTATGGTTATTGATATTTGTTTGTTATGTGTGAAGCTTAAAGCTGCGCCAAAAGATAACGATTTTCAACGCTGCTAACTTTTAAAAATCTAATCGAATGTTTCTGTTCTTTTTTTGTAAATAGGTAATTCCAAAAGGACAATTTTTTAATTATTGTAACAAATGAGTGATATATGTTTAGTTGCAATAAAAGTTATCATGTAATCATACAGAAAAGACGTTATAAGTTCATGATTAGAGAAATTAAATCGTTCGTGTTTAAAGCATATAATTGGGCCACACATCATTGTACGCGATCGATAAAGATTCTTCCACAGAATATACGAATATTACCTGTTGAATTTTCACGCACGTCGCGCAACCGCAATTTCTACGTCTCGAGAGGACGACGCGATGCGAATAGCACAGGATTCACTTGTGAATCTTTTATATCATGCCGTCAAAGAAAAAGAGAAAGAGAAAGAGAGAGAAAAAGCCATAAGTTCGCGTTCTCAACAAGAGACTCATTCGTCCTCGGACCGCTATAGAGATTTCACCATTCTCACAAAATCGATTTTCGACCTGTTCATGCGAGGCTTCTCTGAATTCCGTTAGGAATTGACGCGAATAAGGGCGAGAGATGAGTTGTAACGCGGAAAGTTCGGAAGAGGAATTAGAAGTGAATCCCGCGAAATTGTAATTTTCATTTACTTAATCTTATAATTACATCTCCCTGTCCATATCCTAGAATTATCATTTCCATTACATTCTCTGTGTCGACTATTACCCTACGAAAATAAAATTAGATCTTTTTTTTACGCAATTCTTAGCAAATTCTAACAACGAAAGTTGTTCGAATTGTTAGAAAGTCGTTCCCTCAGAAAAGTCGACAGCTTTGTTATTTGATCTCCGTGTTTCTTCTCGATCAAATCGGGTTATTTAAACCACATAATTTCTTCGCAGCAATTTAAGTGTAATTATAGTAGACAATAAAATGCGTACATTATCGTATGGGGAATAGTCAAAATAAACCATTTACATTCTCTCTCACCGATTTCGTAAGCTAATTCTAATTCTATTTGGCTTCCTGACATTCTAGTTTTTCTCAGCGCCCACCGATTTTCTGTATTTATACATCAGTATATTTGGTGAGAAGGTCAAGGCTACTTCTCTTTAACGTATATTTTTAACGTTTAAAAAAACGCGTAATTAATATTCTACATCGATCATCTCGAAAATATCGCGCGTCGACCTCGGCAGAAAGCCCCAACTTCTTGGACCTTTTCATTCGCGGATATTCTCAATAATATGCGCGTTAGAATAAAGTTTTTCTTAAAATCCATATTTCCACGTCGTTCTCATGATTTACAGAATCTTTCTGACGAGAGCTTTCTAGGAAGTAAACTTCGACGAGATCTGTACATACAATTCCCTAGTTGACAGAATTTCAACATCATTCCATAAACTCTTTTTAAAGCAACGAAGGAAAACCTCCAAATCCCGTTTTTTTCATATCCTCTTTAATTCTGAATCGACTGCCTGAAAAATTCGACACACGTTTCTCTTTAATTCGAATCAATCCGACGGCGCGTAAGAAATATATTTTGCCATCCATAAAGGAATGATAATAAATTTAAAATATCTGTGAGCTTTCAGCTACATTGTAAAAATATTCATGTAAAATTACATCAATTATAGTAGGTAATATTAGGACCTACTATTAAGTATGGTTATACACATGTAAAGTCATAATAAACTTATAATAAACTTATAAATAAAATTATTCTCCTTTAATTAAACAATTTGCAAAAGTAAATTTATTTCTTTCTCCTGGATGTCCTAAATGTATCAACATAATAAAATAACAGTTTTGGGTAACAGTCTAGGTATGAGATACCCGACCTTACTCACGCCGGGTTAATTTTTTTTGAAAACAACTTCTTTAGGATTGATTATAACATAATAGATATTAGAAAAACAACAAATTATAAAAAATATTCACCATTAAAGGCATCGCCGTTACTATTGACACCCACGGTGGTGTCAATTGTCACACATCAACAATATGCTAATGAATATTAAGCAAAATAAAAAAAAAACAGGAAAGTAATAACCGCGAACAAACATTGCAAGTAAAAAATAACTGTTGTTAATATAATGTGTGTGTGATCTAAATATTCAATCGTTTAAACAATTAAAACAAATGAAAAATTTTTTACTCAAATACTATCAACATCTTTACAGAATAACAGCAAAAGACAAAAATTGTTTATTTTCTTATAAAATTCTGAGAATTTTTTCAGAATTTTTTAATACCGTATTTTCTCATAAAAATAAGAAAATGCAGTACTAAAAAGTTGATAAAAAATTCTGAAAAAATTCTTAGAGTCCTATGAGAAGAGAATAAACAATTTTTGTCTGTTGCAGTTTTTCTGTAAAGTTGATAGTATTTGAGTAAAAAATTATTGAATACCAATATTTTCGACAATTTTTAGTAATTAACATTTTGTTAACTATTGTAAAAATTGCAAAATGGTAGAGGACTTTTCGACTTAGTTTAGTCCGTTCTATCTACACACAAGCGCTTTGTCGAAACTTACCAGACACCCTGTATATTCACATCAAACAATATGATTTTAATTTGACAAATTGGTACAAATTGAAACAAAGTAACGGCGGATAACAAAGTTTACGATTTGATATTGATTTCAAATAAACAGGTACTGATAACATTTGCACTAGCCTGCACCCACTCGGTTCTTCGTCGATAACTTACTTCTGTTAAAGCCATGCAACCGTGCACGCAATTCAGCCTTTCGTCAAAAGATAAAGTTATTACGGTCAATGTTACAATTCACCCTCTATTACAACCGACACCACTCTCCCCTATAAACTGTGTAATTTTTACACTATTATTAAAAAGATAAATTCTCTTACACGCTCGTAAGAGAATCGTAAGAGAATTGCACATCAATAACAAAACAAATACAAGGTCAATAGAAACGAGCATACAAGGTGACGACTAATTAATTTATTATATTCAACTTATATACAGGGTGTCCCATTTTAAATAATGCATTAAGATTTCTCGAAAACTATGGTAGATACGGAAAAATGTTTCAAACAAAAGCTGTATGGTTTGGAGGGGGACATAAGAAGGTACCATTGATTTGACCTTGGATGGCGTCGCCAAGGCCAGGTCAAGGTCACATTGATTTTTTTAAATGGAACCCCTTATTTTCCATTACATTTTCTTGTGGATTACCTCGAGAGCTTTTCAAAACACTATAATAAAATATTTTTTCATTAAGTATTTTTCGAGTTATAAGGCTCGAAACTTACAATACAGTCGGCATTAGCATTACGCAAGTTGTTCGACCGACGGCTAAAACCTCTTGAATGTTGTTCAAGATCATGTAACTTTCGAACCTTATAACTCGAAAAATACTTAATGAAAAAATATTTATCTACCATAGTTTTCGAGAAATCTTAATGCATTATTTAAAATGGGACACCCTGTGTATATATACATATATATATATATACACTTTTATAACATGTAATTTTATATACTTTTTTACAATATAGGTATGATTTTATTATTGACGCTGGATGTGATGTTCTTTGAGAGTACATCAATACTACAATATATTCAAAACTATCGCAGAAAATTTCCCTCAATTATATGCGATATAAATTGGTATAGTAATCTCAGGTATATTTTTTACATATTCATCTCGTATATTAATAATCGATTGGATATTATATGAAGCATATAATTCAAAATATTAAAAGCCTCATTTAATATTTTATCCGACTTGTAACATTATCCGACCGGGAATCGAGCATCCAATAGTGTTTGAATATTTCACGAGCTGCTAAAGCTAGCCAGGAAAATATCGAACTCATGTTTCCTACTGTGTTACCTTCGTCAATCCCGAAATATGTCATTTAATTCCACTATCGTGTTCTAACTCCACCACCTCTTTTATAAGCGGAAAATTACTGTTTCTCATTGGATACTGCTAGTTCATGTCTAAGAGGAAGCTTGTTTGCACTGACAATTGTCTAAAGACGTTATCTCTGATGTAACGAGACGGCTATTTTTCATTCGAGTGAAAAGAGAACACACGGACGCGCCTCCAAAGACACCAGCGAAATTAGTCCTACCAATAGCATTGTTTCTTTTCTGAGTCTCTCCTAAAAGTCCTAAGGGACCGTGTATTTGTGGTAGTGTACCGGTTTGTCAGAACGTGCTGTATATAAAAAAGAAAGGGATACTAATTGTAAGATAGGTTTGTAATAAGAAAACAAAAAATAGATCCAGTATTTGGGTATCATGAAATTATTCGGAATGCATTCCGATCGGAATCGTTTAATTATTATTCTTTATATTTCTATTGTATTTTTTCTAAGAAAAAAGAAACAGTTACGATCGGAATCCATTTCAAACAGTTCCATAATACGTGTCCTGATCCGGGCTCTTCGACTTTGACAGATTCAACATAGAAAAGAGATGTTTTTTTTTTAGTAATCAGTGCATTCCTATCACATGTAGTACGCGGTCTTCTTCTCCGAGAAACGTCCGAGGTACTGTACACTCTACATGCCAAAAAATTACAAGTCTCCGCCCATCAAATCCAAAAAAATGTTCAGATCTGTCTCTAGTTAAATTTTTAAATATTTCAGTAAAACCGTTCTTCCCGTGTAACTGACAATACTGTTGACAGGACTAAAAGATATTTTACGTTGCGTCGCAAGTTAATCGCAAGCTGTCGCGATAGCTAATCAGAAGCGTCAATAGTACCTACTGACAATTTTGAGTGACGGTCGCAACAGCGTTGCGTATGTTTGCGATTGATTTACGACGCATACTATCGAATGCCCTTAACTTTCCATAAGGTCAAAGGTGGTCAAAGGTGATAGAGAGCCTGGACGACAAACCGTACTTCTGTCTCGCAGGAATCGGCTCGTCAACAAGAGAAGTTCATTACGATATTTATCTACTAAAAAAAGTGATCTTGCAGTTACAGCGAAAATTATTTAAGTACGAAAAATAGCTGGAATAGATAAATTTCTAGCAGGTACTGCGATATTGGATATGTATTGCATCTAATCATATAGATGACAGAGATAGAATTTAGATTTGTGCTATAAATTCTATGCGTATGATATATAATTTTCTATCAGATACAAAAAACAGTTATAATTCTAGCTGGAGCAACAAAATATTTTTTTGCGTGTAGTAGATGAAGTTTAACTTTAGCTTGATCCTCAAGAGAACGACTGCGATATTAATAATTTTATACAGCAAACAAACGATTGAATATTGTTTCTTATTTACTTGCAAATGGATTTTACCTTTGCTCGCCATTTTGAGACATTGGAAATGACAAAATTTTCAATAGAAATAAATATATATTTATAAAAATATGTTTAATAGAGATAATTGCTCGGTTTTTAATATGTATCTGGACTTAATCTATTGTAAATATATCAAAGTCAATGACCGCATTCTATCGCTTACGATGCTAGCTGTTCTGTTATACCAATGCACTCTATACGAGCGTTTCGGCATAAATGTAAGTTAAACGGAATCACACTAAATATTCGCATTATATCCGACCTCTAAGACTAGTGCTCCAAAATTGTTACATTCCTAGGATATGATTAGAGCGCCTAAGTTCTAATCCTGGTCGCAGGTAGACGGAAATATCTTTCCAGCGAAGTGCGGGATTTTTCAGCGTGTAATTAGAATCGGTTAACGAGAGAGGGGGGGAGGGAGAGAAAGAGAGAGAGAGAGAGAAAGAGCGTGTGTGTATCTACCGAATACTTCATCTATAGAACTTCATCTATCCTGTACAATGATCTTGGTAGGATCGCTGGTCACACGGCCATTTCTGGCAAATGTACTCGAGCTCACGCGAAAGCACAGTTTGAAAAGGAAACGAAGAGAGTGAAAGCTAAAACGAGAAGGAGACAGTGGATAAAAAGGGGAGTGAATTGCGGAGGAGGGAGCTAATGCAAACGAGGAGAGACGTGCCAGAAGGGGTAGAATCGAGAAAGAGGAAAAGAGACCACGCGTTATTTCTGTGCACCGCTTGGCCTGCACCGCACGATGCCACGTCACAAGGGCATTGCACTCCTCGTGACGTCACGGTGGCAACAGCGTCATCGACCAATTGGAGATAGCTGTGTTAACCTATTAACCACTCGCTTGTACTGCGGTATCGTGACCTGACTGGACTAGCCACCAACCAGCACAGCTACTACGTCATGAGACATGGCGTAGTAACTGCCGGCTGGAGCCTTCCTTCTTCTTGCTCATTCGATAGGAAAAATTGCCATTCATAGCACAATATAACGTTATCTATATACATATTAGGATTTTTGTCTCAAAATAATCTCAGGAATCTCCCCTTAAGCGTTGTTCGGATCTTTACAGGACACCCTGTATAAGACAAATTAAAACATTAATTATACAAAGTTTATTCTGTTATTTATGAACCGCCAACGGAAAGATATTTGTTTTGCTCTTATTTGTAATTAATTTAAAATACGTAAAATGTAAAAGAGCTTCTTAAAATCTATAGCAATTTTTCTGTCAAATCGCGAGTTTATAATGAAATCGATTATAGGATAAATTAAAATAGAACGTTTGTAAAAGATTGATAGAATATATCGTTATCGAGTTACCAAACGGTTAAGGAAGGATCGATAGATCAGAGATTACCTGTTTGGTGATTTCGGCGGTCGCAAGGTCAGCGTGTGAATCCGAGGTTGGATCAGGAAGAAGGGCCATGTGTAAATTACTCTTGCGGATTAAGCGTGGACTCGGATTTATTTTTGGAGCACCGTAGCGTCCCGATAGAGAGGGGCTCGGGGATGCTTATTTATAGCGGACGCGGTCGGTTTTGCTTCGTCGCAAATTTAGAAACTCATTTCGCTATCTTTGCCTCGCTGCGTATTATCAAATTCCGGCTGTTTCTTCCTACACCACGCCATCGGGACCGACCGGGAACGCCGGAGATACATTTGGCCGTCAGCCAGGACTATTGTTCTACAGGCTTGCCTATTTTACGCGCTCGCTGATAACCATAAATATCCGTCTCTCCGCGTGCTCTTTTGTCACGGCCTGTATATTTCCTTGTTTTCGCTCAATAGCTGCTTCCTAGGTAGGTAGCTAATTCAGAGCATTCGGCTATACTATCCTTTTTTCTGTTCTAAAATAATGTTTATATATGTCGTTTGTTATCATTGTAAATGAAAAGGACAAATTTTGAATTAATTACTGCCTCTAAAATAAATGGAATGTAATATAAAAAATTAACTGTAAAAAGATTGATATAAAAAGATTGTAGGGGAGACTGAAACTGGTTGCGTACGGATAGAAAAATCTTTTTTTTTACTATAGATTATCGATATAATATTAATTCGTTATGTAAAAGGCTTTGCAATTCAAATATTGTGTATACTATTTACAACAACTTTAAAGAAAATGAAATTGGTTGAATAAATTTTTTCTTAATTCCTATTTTATTGTTTGATAAGTTTTTAATATTTCAATTATGATTTTCTTGTAATTATAGAAAATGGCATAGTTTAGAAAATTTTTGCTAAATATTTCATATACATATATACGTTTTTTTTATTTTTCGTATGGAAATTATAGTAAAAAATCAAATTGCATATTTTATAATTAAAGTAACTATTTTACTTGTGTCATTATTATAATTACTATCATTTCCCAAAATATGGAATTGACATTAAAATAAAAACTATATTTTTTGTACGTCTTCCATAAAAAATATGTAATTGTCAATCTTGGAACGTATGACAATCAACCCTGAGTATATGGAGCTAATTGTCACATTTTTGTAGCTTTATTTAAAATTAAATAATTTATTTGTACGATGATGTATTCAAGATTAATATTATTTTTAATACCTAAAGTATGTATATTATGAAGTATATAATGTTTCAAAATTTTACATCCACTTTTTTCTAAAAAAAAAATCAGTTATTCAAAAACTGTGTAACTGTGTCCCTTCCTCTATAGAATAGCACACCATTTGTTTATACATAATATAAACCATTAATACCATTTGTTTATACATAATGCATTTTTTTCAACAAAATTGATATAGAATTAATTATCAAAATTTGAAAATTGGATAATTAATTGGATAATAAATTGGATAATTAAATGATATTTTGTTCATCTCCTTATATCTTTTATTACATTGAGCACAATATAAGAGAATAACTACGTGTGGCTATACACTAGGAGATAAAAATGTGTAATATTTGTGACTATAATTACGAAAGTACAATAATTACTGTCAGGAGCCCCATTTTTATAGTTATTACTGCTATAATGTTAGTAATAATAATTATATTCTTTTTCATATGTAGAATTATAAATATAATTATTATTACTAACATTATAGCAGTAATAACTATAAAAATGGAGTTCCTAGCCACACAATTATCTATTTTACCATAGGTACAGTTATAGTCACTATAATAACATTATTCTTTCAGGGAGGTTGCATTCAACCTTTTGATCGACGAAAGACATATATTATATTCTATGAAACGAGTACCGTTTATAGTTGATTCGAAAGAGAGTAAGTCTTCTTTATTCAGCATCGTAAAATGACAATGCCGCGACAAGAATACCGCAATGAAAACAGTGTACATAAGTATCAACAGGAATTTATTACCGTCTACATGAGGAGCTCTCAAAATAGGCGCAAACTACGGAACTCTTCTCTTTCTGCACGAGGCCCCGTGGATATCGCGAAACTGTTACAATCATGCGCACGCGTACCGTCACTCTAATATTAGCCGAAAAGCGTGTGGCTTCTCTAGAGCGTGCTGTAAATTATCGGCGGCGCGGCCACGTGAATTAGCCGGTGTTCACGGAAATAAATCGATGCGCATCGCGACAGCTCGACGCTACGCGAGAAATTTGTCCTTTGCTTCTTTAAGCTAGTACGCCGCGCAAACTCCGCGCTCGATCTTCCTCTACCATCACCGTTCAACTATTTCAAACAGCATGAAACATGAACACGCGACGCTTCCATAGGTAAATCAATCCGCAATTTTCTTGCCGTGAGAAGAAGAAAGAACGGCCTTGAAATAATCTCTCAACAGCAGTTGTTGCTTTAAAATTTTACATCTCTTTTAATAATAAAATCCACCTCTCGTGTCCTTCCCTGCTCGGGTAGAATGTCAGATCTGTGGTATAATTTCGATTGGTGACAACTTTGAAAATTGAAGGCGTAATTCTTTTCTTTCCAACAGGTCCAAGCAAAAGTTTGGAAATTATTTCGCAGCCAACCATCGATCCTTTTTACCAATCGATGGACGACGATGTTTTATCGGGTAGATTAACGGATTTTCGAGGAACAAGTCCTGAGAATGGGATCCTCTTTATCTCTTTGCCATTCGATATCACTCTTATCCCCTTTTTCGTCGACGATACTGAATAGGTCGTGAGTACGTTCACCCCTGATAGCGCATCATCTCTCCTCGCCTCTTCTTCTCCATATTTTCTAAATTCTCTTGCTTAACTGCAGTTGCCGACAATTCTACGAGTGCTTTTTGTCAGCCTGAAAGTTGTACCACAAGGACTTAACGAGATATGATCATTCGAGCGGAACAAAGCGAGTGTTCTTCGATGTTCATCACCCTTAGGACGCACGCGGTCTTAGAAATTATGCCCTCGCCATTTCTATCGAGCAGCGAGAAATTTCCTTTCTTCGATCTCTATTTGTGGAATCTCGCGTATTTCTCGGCGAAAATTTCCTCAAAATCCACGCTATGTCCGCGTCTTTGTTCTTGTGGTGTTTTCGTTATCCCACCGATTGCTCCTCTCGTATCTCTTACGCGCGTTTATATCGATTCAAGATTTTCTATCTAAACTAAAACTATTCTAAGCTAAAACTTTATATAATGTATTATGTCTACAAAAGTTGAGAATTTTTCAAGTTCCGACAATATACAATAAATATGTTAGAATTTTTTATAGTATAAATAAATATGTTAATAATTGTTACAATTTATATACGTACATATACTGCTTTATTCCTTCAAAAGTAATAATTTAAATAATTAAGTATCTCAGAAAAGAAAAAAAAACTATTTTTCAATTTCGGAAAATATTAAATATAATATCGATAAATAATATTAATATTGACAAAAAGAGTATATTCTTAACATAATCAAATTTTTATCACTTTTGTTCACATAACCTTTAAAAAATCATCCTTTTTGAGTTGTGATGACTTTTTTTTAAACCACTCCTTTTTACAATAATTGTGACGATTTCTTTTAATAAATTAAATTAGTTTACTTATGATGATTATATTGTAATAGGGTAATGTTTACCTGACCTGACTCATACATACACAAAACGGTTTTTCTGAAAATTTAGCTAAATGCAGGTCTGAAAATAATTTTGTTAGCAATAATAAACGATTTGTTAAGACCGTATATTTGAATACACAACAAGTAAGACAACCTGTAACGGTCAAAGCTAAATCTTAGATGCTTAAATAATTTTTATGTGAATTTACATACTAAATATGTAGTCATTTGAACTGCGCGCCGAATTGATTTTTCGGGCTTATAAATGCAATTAAATTACTATAGTAATATTACAAATTAAGTTGACAAACAATTTAATAATTTGATGCTCAATCAGGCATCTTATTAGAAAGATGCCCGATAAAAAATTTTTCATGCATGAATAAATATGTATAAACATACACAAATATTCATAAACATGTATAATCATATATAAAATGTGTCTATACATGTTCATATATCCTTCTTCCTTTGTAAAATTATTTTTTATGTTTTCACATACTATTATTATTTCTATTACACTAAAAAGTAATTTTTATAAAAGAAAGAGGGATGTATATGCGAACATGTATGGATATACATTTCATATATGATTATATATATTTATGAATATTTATGTATGTTTATATATATTTATACATATTCATGCATGAAAAAATTTTTAACAGGCATGTTAATGTGTTGAAAAACTAATTTCGTTAGACCATCAAAGTAATTATATAAAACACTCAATCTGGTTGCTGGAATGTTGAAACTTTTTGCAGCATTCCTCGTCATGCTTGAGTTTCGTACATAATTATTTTGAGGTCTAAAACAAAATTATTTTCAAATCTGTATCTGCCTAATTTTTAAATACTTCAGCAAAATCGTTCTTTCCGTACTTAATATCTCAAAAATTACATTTTTTGTCACTCTTGTATCACTTTTAAAGTAAGAGAGATATGAACGAAGAAAATTCTGTAAAATGTAGAAACGTATTCTCTCTTTCTCAAGATTGAAAGCTGTAAAAACTTTTCATAAATAATTAAGAGAAAATCAATACGTAATGAACTTTGTAATCTATTTTTTATTTTACGAACGATTATTGTACACCCGTTCGTAATTTTCACTCATGTTTCGACACGATAGGTTGCGTTGGAACACGCATTAATCCGTCAATGGCAATTTGCTACGGATGGCTTTTACGATCGCTCCGGGAATTATGTCATGCCGTATATTAATCCCATCGAATTTACGACAGTAATCGATAATGTATATTTCATCTTTAAGCGAATGCACAGTTACATCTATACTCTATAAATTTCTTAGAGTGAAATCTCACACCGAAAGAGTTAAAATACTGTTACTAGTGAAAAAGAGTGAAAAACTTTCACTCTTGAATAAGAGAATGCTAGATTTTAACTTTTTTTTTTAGTGAGATTCGCTCCAAAAAAAGGAATGAATTTTCTTTTTTTTTAGAATGAATCTCACTCCAAAAAAAGGAGTGAAAATCTGTTACTCTTATTCAAAAACGCAAATTTTTCACTCTTTTTCAATAGTGGCAGTATTTTAACCCTTTGGAGTGAACTTTCACTTCAAGAAATTTAGAGTCTTACAATGCGTCTAGTCTTAATAGGTATTATAATACGAAATCTTACATATCGAAACTTTATATCAGTTTTAAAATTTATGTTAATTTTAATACATTCCACATATATACTAAACTGTCTATCCAAATTTTTATATTAATTTAATACATGTTAAATATGTTAGAAAGTAACATAGACATTATATAAAAATTAACACAAAAAATGTAATATTAACACAATTTGGAAACATCTCTTTAGTAAAATTAGAATTTATAATGTATTAAATTAACGTGTATATACATTTGTCTTGTAATTATCTTACAGTTTGTTTTAAAATTATACTACTTTTATTTGTGTTTAATTATTTATAAATTATATTATTTTCATACTAAGAAATGTTAAATATCAATTTTACCCAAAGTATTTAAATTATTATATAATCAAATTATGTTAAATTTTAACAAGGACTGTTTTTAACACAGGTATAAAAAAATTTTATTGTGTTTTTTACTGTGTATGCACACTTTCGTGAACATAATTACATTTTATTAAAATTGACCATATATATCTCCATAATTTTATATTTATTATTATTATTTTTACAATTTATATACCTATAAAGATATCCAAGTCAGTAGCGAATTTTGTCTTATCATGTTTTTTTTATATCGCGGGATTTGTTCCAGTTTTAGATAAATTTCAATAGATTCTCTGGGGGGGGGACGTGAAAATCTACGATGTTTGGATTAGCAGCTGGCTGTTATGTACAAAAAAATTCGTGCACTTTGTTTTACAAAAATTTACTCCGCGTACTGGAGGCGCGCCCGCGCCCGCAATGAAACGGCCGCCTTTACTGTCGGTTTTACGAGCGCGCGTGTTTTTAAAATACCGTCTCCATAAAATGAACTGCTGCAGTATCTCCGCTGTGCTTACAGCGTTCTTTTTCTTCTTTTTTTTCTCCTTTCGCACTTTTGGATCTTTAATGCTCGCCGAGTGACCATTCGGACCGGAACTAACGCGCAGATAAAACGTCTGTTTCTGGCCTTATCAGACGCGCCGAAGTAGGAAATGCCGTTTCTAGTGATATCGTTTAATCTTTCCAGTGGCATCATCCGACTGAAAAACTTTGTACACTTTCCAGCACATCAACTCTTATTCTGATCCCGCATTTTCTTCTAATTAGAAAAACGTAATAATCCTCAAACAGAAAGAACAGATTTGCTAAAATATCTAAAAATTTAGCTTATAATTAGATACATGTTTTAAAAAAAATTTTGTTTCAATCATCAAAATAATTATACATGAAACACTCAAATTATTACCAAAATTTTATAACTTTTTGCAGTATTGTCAACGAAAGTGTTCTATATAATTATCTTGATAGTCTGACGAAACTATTTTCAGACCTGTATCTATATAAGCTAAATTTTTTTATAATTCAGCATTCGTTTTTTCCGTGCACAGGAATAATCTAAAGCAACAAAAATTTGCGAAAAGCAACATTCAAAACTAAACTTAAAGCAGAATAGCGTTAGTTAAATCCGCCTTTAGTGAGATAACGATGTAAATCCGATGCCTCTCCTTTTTCACGAAAATTAAATCATTCAGGTCCCCCGATCGTGTTCGCGTAAAGATAAAACCTCTTTTTTTTAATATTGTTCGTGGACGAAATAGTGTATATTGAAACGTTGTCGAACGACGGATCTTTATTATTTCTACGTTAACAAAATAACAAATTACAAACCGACAAGTCCTTTGTTGATTGACTCTGGGGCTTTTTAATCGAATGCACGTAGTCTTTGTCTCTTTTTTAATAAAATATAGAATCTACAAATAATTATTAAAACAATTTAATAGAAATATTGAGCCTCAAGTGAAGTAAATCAAATGAGCCAGACACAAAGCATTAATGTGTATAATTTTTATTTATTCGATTAATTGAAAATGAAGGGAAATGGTTCAATCCAATTTTGTAATTTATTTGTAAATTTCGTGTGAATGCATTTTCTTTTCTGAGGATATAAAATCGTTATCCTTAGAGGATATATCGGTGTGGCACGTGCTTCTTCTTGCTTCGTGCTTGGAATCCACGAGTCGCGCGTATTCGGAAATTCGCTTGCACTTCAGTCGGACTTTAAAGAACGAACTATGCATGACCGATCGTGATGTGCGTGATGATCGTGATTCTACGCTGAGACAGAGGAAATCGAGAGTGAAAAAGAATATTGATCGATACGACAGCTTATTATGCAGACGTTACTTAAGAAACCACATATATTAGCTACTTCAAGCATTAACAATACACAAGATGCGAACTGCGAAATTAACGGTATACGATTGGGGTTTGCAAGGAAATGGAGCGCTTGTCTGGAATATCTTATAATTTAGGCTTTGTTTCGTTATTCACTGCGAATACTGAAAATCTATTAGCGAATTCGATTGTGTGGACGCACTCAGTACGCACTGTTGTACACTCATTTAATTTGAGTATAAAAATAAAATGCAAATATTTCGAATTATGAAATACATATTTTATCTAATAGTACAATAAAATATATTTAACGATTTAATCGTTTTATGTTTATTTACGTTAACATATCTTTACGTTATTTTGTGTACGACGACTTTAATGTGCACCAGTGCGCATTGGTGTTTCCAATCGAATTCGCCATATAGTTCACGTTACATATACTATAGATTTTCAGTACTCGCAGTGAATAACGAAACGCAACTTTAGTTAAAGAGACATCTCCGAATCAAATTATAAAAGTATGGAAATAATACGAGAAAATGTATCCTTGCAGGAAATTACAGGGCAGGAAATTACAGGAACAAATAATTTATCCACAAAGTTTTATGTTTATTAAACCATTACTAGATATTATATAAAGTATATTCATGAAAAAAATTCTGAAGTTTTAGTTATATTTTACCAGATTAAATACCAAAAATAATAATTAACATTCAAATAGCTACCTTTAACTTTGGTATAAGCTTTAAGAGGCTTAGGAACATATCAACGATGGTGCATATCTTTCTATACAAATAAATTCTCTCAGGCAATAAAGCAATCTATTATCTTTATTTCAGCAAATAAAAATCTTTTGGTGCAAGGCTTTTTGAATTTAATAAAATGTAACTAACTCTCCAGAATTAATTTTTTTAACATATGTAATTTAAATGACTATAAATAACAACAGCTTGTTAATTAAACAATGATTTGATAAACTTTGATCAAACTTTGTAACTAAACTTTCTTGTCATCCTGTATTGTGTTCTATTAAGAACGCATTACACAATTCTAAGGTGTCGTAATTCTGCGAAAGTTCAAAAGTAATCTTGGTTCTCCTCACGTTGCGCAAGATAAAATATATAACGGTATGCAGAGAGTAAAAATATGTTGGCGCATCAGCCTTGGCCGTGACATCGATTGAGAATGCGAGAAACGTTCGTTTGATCACGGCGAGGAACATGCGTTCTATTGTAGTACCACAAAGTCAAATCGACGTCTTGTGTAATTCAATAGGACATGTGGATCTTATCAGAAATGTTGACGCTGCACTCCGGAATGACGTTCATTATGGAATATCCAGATGGCAATCTTGGCTCGGTTTCTGGCCGAATGAATTTTCACACAAGATACTTTTCTTTCATCGATGTCCTTTGAATCCCGTCCAAGGTACTCTAATAACGTAAACATCATCACTAATTAGTTTCGCGAACTATTGCGAATAAATCTTTTCAGCGCTTTATGCATGAAATTATTTTTCTCTTGCACGAGAGAGAGAGAGAGAGAGAGACTGCAGACTGATCTAATTCAAGTTAAACTCCTAGCGCGGAAACTTACACCTTTTTGATAATTATTTATCTGATTGTCACGACTGCGTTGACTTTTATAATTAGCCAAGGTGAACCTGTCTCGTGGAAAACGTTGCCAGAAGATGGAAATAATAAAATTCCAATCTTGATGATAATTTTTTCATTTAATTACGCAGCAGAAAATCAAGTTGACGCTTATCGGAAGTTGGTATCGCGTGTTCATATCCTTCGTAACTAATGTCAAAGATAAAATATACAATTTTTTTCATTTTTCTTTTACTGCTACGAGCAGTACTTGCAACAGACCGCGATAAGCTCCGTATTGCATCTACTTTAGCGCGATCTAATGTAACAAAGTTGTTACGACAGGCTTATATCGGGCACTTAACACTTTTATGTCACTGCAGCAACAATCTAGGCTTTACGAGGATATTAGCGCAGCTAGGACGAAACAACTATTTGGGTGCGATCCAGAGACTTTTACGGCAAGTTTCGTAATATTACTATCGGCTCTTTTGTCTTCCCACTCGCCTATTTGCGAATGAAATATTGCCAATGCGCAAGTTTGCGCATCGGTGTCTACGAGACATCCAGTAAATGTCAATCTGGAATATTTATTACGTTGCACGATCGCGCATCGCGCGAATGGGTTACGATGCTTTGTACGTGCCCCGGCATGAATTTCTCTAGCGTTTTGTACTTCTTGATTCACTGCTCAATATTTCCGAATTTTACGGTCGCACCACGATAGTCCTTGACACGCGTCAAAGTGCCATCGACGCGATGATTTTGACGTGCCATCCGTGCCATCAGAAACTTGAGTCGATGGTGCAGATGGTGCTATACTTGCATGTATAGCACTCCAGTACTTCAAACGATTAGTCTAAGATGCTTATATGTCAGTTTACGTTAGGAGAATATGTATTAATTTATTTAACCTTATAAGAGGTTTAATTTACATTTAATTTACATTAATTAATCCTTTGCGGATAGGCGATCCCACTTATGATTATCCCCTTTTATTTTGTAAATCGACTTTTATGAAACTTGACCTATGAGATAATTTGATAATGCTTTATTTGAATCTGAAATCAAAAATAAAAAATTCAACAAGGGAAAACTCAGAATCATCTAGTCCTCACCGATTTCAATGAAACATGGTAGGAATATACAGGCCCGGCAACTTACCTCGCCAGTAGGTGTGGAATTTTTAGCCGACGTAGGGAGGAAGAGAGAGTACACAGTGACGATCTTTTTTTTACTTTTTATTTATTTTTGTCGTTTCCTTATTTATAATTGCGAATTGCAACGCTCTGTGCCGATTCCTATCCTGCTGATAAATTCATTTAATACTTCGTCCAATCTATCTCCTTCGCTGCATCCTTATGAATATGTAGTATAGCTACATCGTTCAGCCGCTTTTGCGTCATGGTTGAACGTAACCATGTTTTAATCTTCTCAACACTGAGAACGAACGCTCCGCCGTACATAACGAACACGGAATCATTAGTATCAATCGAATAAATTTTGTGAACTCGGGAACAAGGACCCTCACACTTTCATTGCTTTTCAAATACTCCACTACTTCTTTCACTGACCTCACGACTACTTTTTGCGATTTTAATATATCCAAAAAGATCTGCCGATGACTCTTCAAACGGTCTGCATCCAGATCGTTTCTATAAAATGCTATTACAGGTTCCACGTTGGCCTCACTTCCTATTACATAATTTTCAAATTTATTCAATTGCTTCGATGTTGCGGAGTCAAAACGATGTTGCATTGAGTTGCATTGACTACTACATTATCCAACTTCGTTAAATATCTTTTTATAATACTTTGCTGGAGTAAAAAATATATGGTTTCTTGAATCGCTGTCAATGCGAGTTGATGGCCTGCGGACACGAGGTAACTTCGACGTTTCCAGATCCAAATCGTTTGCACCTTTTATTGATTTTTTGTTAAAAAATTAACATATGATTTTTAATCTAATTCATGGATTCCTTGGGTGTGAATTTCCACACTACACTAAATTTTGGGTGTGGAGTGCTCCACGATTCCACACCATAGTTGCCGGGCCTGGGAATATAGAATGTTCTTCTGAACGTCTATTAGAAGGTTATATTACAGTAGATACTCTCGTATTTGAATAAACGTAGTGAATATGGTAACAGCCTCTTTACATACATACTCGAATTTAAATCTCACTAGCAGTTAATTTGTCTCTTTATATGATAATATTTTATGATAAGAATAATTCAAAAGAAATTATAAAAAATAAGGGCAATAAGAGTCAGGCGCAGAAGACGTCGCGCAAATAATACACCCATAAAGCGTAAAACTTTTTTATTCTACTAAACGCGCTTACATGTTTCGGCTCACTTTTGAGCCTTCTTCAGAGACGACACAAATTAACATATATAAACTGTGAATAAAAGTTATCTTGTCATGGTGCAATGAAAAATGAGGGTTTTCATTTAAGAAATTGAAGGTGACCTTTACGTGACTTTGAAACGACTAAGGTCAAATCAATGGTACCTTCTTATGTCCCCCTCGGAACCATACAACTTTTTGTTTAAAAAACTTGTCCATGTCTACCATAGTTTTCGAGAAATCGTAATGCATTATTTAAAATGGGACACCTTGTATATACACACATTCGTGATGAGAACTCGAAGACGCGTATCAGACAGTCGGTATTTCGGATAGGGATATCTGACTTGTTAATTTCCTGTTTTAGGAACCAAGTTCCTGTGCAGTGAGGTGATAGCGCTAATAAGGAGCGAAGTGGACGACATTTGCCTGCAAATCATAAATTTCGAGGATCTGAGCTCACAGCCGCCGCCGCAGGCCGCGATCCCACCGCCGAGTCAGGCCAACAACAGACTCGCAACACGCTGTATGTTCCAATTTTATTCGTTCTATTTCGACTCGTCTCAATGCACGCGCGTGCTCAAATTTTCGTACGAAAATTCACCGTAAAATTCGCGACAGTAGACTTCGAAATTCGATAGCACGTCCGATATTTCACGAGAAGTTTCGCTGCGCTCAATTGCTGTTAATGAATAGTGGATAAACTCGAGAACGATAATGCACATTAGAGTTTTACTGCGAGAAAAATTTTTTAGTATATTTGTGATTATAATTGCATGATAAAATAATAATTATTATTACATAGTAAATAATCTTCATTTATTTTATTTAGAAGCTCTATTTTTATAGATATTACTACGTTGTTAATAATAATAATTATATTTATGTTCTATGTACCAATAAGAACATATATGATTGTTTCCGAAAACGACTATAAAATTATAAATTATAAAATTATTACTTCCTAGAATAACCGTATATTCTTGATATTTACAAAATTTTTGATAATATGATAATTACTAATATTATAGCGTAATACGTCTCTTCTAGTTCTGTTCATGATTGCATTTCAAAGAAGCTGAAGAAGATTTCGATGCGCGGTTTGCAGAATCAGATATGTATATAAATTCACAGCGAAATATTTAAACTCTAAGATTCGCTTTTTAACTGAAAATAGAATTCCTCTTAATTAATTAGATTTATTCTCATCGGTCCATTTTTTAATTTATACATGTCTCCTTGAAAAACGACGTTTTTCTACTAGTTATTGATTATTGCGACAAACATTACCGAAATTTTAGTGGTCGAATCGAGAAGATGTACGTAATTCGGGAAATCCGGATTCAAATTCCGATTGAAGTAATATTTTTAATTTTTTGCAATAAATTATTCGCAGTTTTTAAGATTCTTATTTTAACATCAAATTATATATGTGTATATTCTTATAAGATGCATACTAGCATCAATATTATTCAATTGTTTGTCAATTTAATGTGATATTACTACTCTGGTTCTTTTCATGATTGCGTTTTAAGACTTGAAAAAGATTTCAGCGTGCAGTTTACAGAATTAGTTATGTATGTATTGTACATTTACACTGAAATATTTAAGTACTAAGATCCGCTTCGGTCAAAAATAGAATATCTCTTATTTGACTATCGCGTAGTAATAATAAAAATATAGCTCCTAACCATAATATTTTACCATGTAATTATAGTCACAAAAAAAACTGTTTTCTCAGTGTAGAAAAAAATCTTTAAAGAAAAATATCGAAATTTTAAGTTACCTGCCGTTGCAGCATGTGGCGTGTATCTCGATTAAACCGATCTCAAAGATCCCGACTATACAATTATTGTGTAGATCAAACGGTACTTCTCCGGCCTAACGTTTACACACGATATCCTGCCAAGACATTTCGTGCCTCCCACACATATGTATAACGCCTTGCGGCTTTTAAACACGGCTATCATTATTTCCTGCTGCAGCGTCCGTTATAAGACATCGTCGCCGCTGACATTCGGGGCCGCCTCGTTCACAAGTGGGACGTGGCACACGTAGACTACTCCTCATTGTGACGATCATTATTACGATTATAGATTTAGGTCAGATGTATCCGCATAATGAGCCACGTTACAATCCTGCAGAAATTCGGACGCGAGTTCTTTCGTGTGCGTAATTACATCGCGTTTACACTGTCATTGTCATTCCTGCACGTGATATGTATGTGTTTTTCTTTCTTTTAATTTTTGTTTCATTGAAATTTCTGAACCTTTTAGGGTATATCGCTTTCTTACTTTAAAGTAACACAATTGAAAAAACGTGATTCTCGAGTTATTACCATGAATGAATTACTCTCATCAAAAGCGAATTAACGTAACTTTATAAAAAAAATCATCAAAAAATTACAACTGAAAAGAATGATTTTTAAAAACGTCATCGAAATTGTCATAATTTAAAAAAGTGATTTTTGAAGGGTTGGAATTGTGATTTTGAAGGATTTGTAAGATGAAAGTGATAAAAATGATATTTAATATTAAGAATATATTTTTTTTGTCAATATTATATTGATTAGTCAATAATTTTCTGTCTATTTGAAAAATAGTGTTTCCTTTTCTAGGAAACTTAATTTCTTTTAGTTGTATTACACGGAAGTAAGGGAGCTATATGTTTTTATTGCCGTCTATATTAATTACTATAATATTTTCATCTATACATATATTTTTAGGAACGCGACATATCTTGGTAATTAGATTTTGCTTTTATCATTACTGAAAATGCAGCGTAAAATACACAAAAATTTATATTCGATGCTATTCTTTTGCGTAATATCTACTAAAATTTCTGTACTGGTAAATTTTTTTATGTCGACTTATTTATTAATGCAATCTGCTAGTGTACTGTATTACAAGTTTCGCATAAATGTCTCTTTTTTTTCAAACGAATTTAGAGAATATACATATGCATACGTATAATATGCGTGTGCATGTACGCATATTATATGCACATGCATATATGCGTACGGAGGGACACGTGGTCGCGTTTTATATCTGGAGTGCTCGCGAAACTATTTTTAGAGTGACGCTGCAGAGCACTGGACGTGTGTGTGGCGCGCCTAACGGTTAACCCTGACCCGGTAATAAATGTTATGCCCTCGAATAGGTAGCTATAGGTGCCTTACCTCCTGGTTGATAATCCGCCCCCTAAGCAGCTCAGCTGATGGTTAGAAACTTGTAACAGAAATCGATCGTAGCGGAAAGTCGCGTAGCATTAAGAGCGTGCTCGAGGAAATGCCTTTTTCACGAACGTCACACATGAAAAAATCAATGGACGCGATTACATTTCGTTTTTCATTTTCATCAAGCTTTAAATATCTATTATCACGCGTTTTTTTTTAAAAGAAAAGAAAAATCTGCTTATCACAATAAATTGTGATAATGCACATATTATTTATGGAGAGAAATGTAATTTTTTTTAGAAACGTTTGAGAGATTTCATTTAATATAACAAAATTTTGAATCATTTTAATTTGTAATATATTTGGTAAATAGTTAATATTGTGTGTAGCTACTCTAAATATAATGCATATAATTATTTATCGATATAATAAGACACAAGAGATAAATATAATACTTTACTGGATTTTTAAACTCTCTCAAGATACCAATAACTGAATGCGTAGGAATTCTGAAAAGCCGATATAATCCGCAATCAATAGTTCGTAGAGTTTGAGATTGTCTCTCCAGCAGCTTAGTCTATACAATCTTAGCTTCATCAAAATGCAATCAATAACGGATATTTGATGGAGTAATCCATCATCTAAATAAATTGGTCGTCTAGTGTCGCGATTATATATTGCAATTAATAATCATTACATAATTACTAAAGTATAATTATATCTCAGAACTCTGTAAGTACCTTGTCTACATAATTAAGACACCCTTTTGGAACTTAATCTTACATAAAGTTATTAATTGTGCATTTGCACTTATCTTTTTTTAAAAAAGCTCTTATTTTATCTTTATTTAAAATTATTCATTTATGTATTTGATTTGTCATCTTTCACTTTGTGATATTTGTTTCTATCCGTTTTCATCTTATTATCGGGTCAACATAATACTGATTTAAGTCGATATCACATAGGAAAACAACTCGGAAACGGTCCAATCAATTCGCATCCTAATAGCACATTATTCCGGCAGACATTTGTAGAGAACAGTTCTTCTCGTTTTATAACAATCGATAAGTGAATATAGTGCACACTTGAGAAGATTGTAGCCGTCGTATCTGATCGTCGACATTTTCATCAGCTATACTGACGATGAGCAATCGCAACTGTAATTTTGTCACCTGGTTTGCATTCGAGTGTGAATATGATTACATTGGAGCTTCTTTGTCACGTTTTACCGTAGTGCTTTAATCGGGCACATTTGCATACTGAAATTAAATGTAACGAGCAAATAATGCGCGAATTTTTACTGATAATCACGGTTTTTATCAACGCAGTTTGCCTCTTTTGCACACGCGCCAGACACATTATTTTCCAATTAATAAATGATGATGAATATTAAGTATGTTAAAATTGATATCTTGATTAGATTTTTAATCCATAATTAAAACATATGGAACAGGTGACTCTGGGACATTTTTCTAATTTTTAAATAGTATTGTATAATGATTTGGAATAATATTATTTTCATAATATTATTTTTCACAGTTTCTTATTCATAGGCTAATTATCATATTATATTTTACTAATAAGGTGAGAGCTCAAGTATTTCAATTTTTTATATAGCTAAAAATTAAAAAATTTTTTAAATTAATAACAAAAAACTTTAATAAAATTAATAGCACGAGAACGTTGTCAGTAATTCTTTGAAAGAAAGAATATATTAAAAGTTAAAGGTACATTTTAAAAGTATTATACTTAGTTTATTTCACTAAAATGCATTTACTCAGTATGGCATCCAATCATAATATAATCATTGCTTGTTGTTGAAACTTCCGAAATTTTCAGTCAGAATTTTAAGTAAAAACCTTCAAATCTTTCGAATGTGCCAAGATAACTGCTTCAAAGTAAATATTCGTGCTTCTCGACTAGCTTTATTTTCATGATTGATCAGATATTTTCAATCAGATTTACGTCCAGAGATTGGGAAGGCCAATCCATCTATCGATGTCATTTTCATGTTCGTGGAAAATCTCATAAAAATTATATCTCGTTGAAAGCTTGACGACAAGCTATAATCAATATTAATAGTAATTGGATGTCATACTAAGTAAATGCATTTTAATAAATGTAATGTACATTTAAAATATAACTTTAATTTTTTTAATATTACTCACCAGTCAGTTTCTTTCAGAAAACTGCTGACGACGCTCATTGTGGCACTGGTTGTAGGTCCCAAGGATACATGTGTTCCTTTAGCGTCATAAACAATATCTGTTTCTGTTAGGGGCTAAAGAACTTTATATGAAGAGACACATAAAAATAATTCGTGTCTCTCGTTTCGAGCGATTCTTTATTAAGTTAATATGATAAATTCAATATGATCAATATGCACGTGTGATTTTTCATTGAAATCTGATGAATTTCGGTGAACGTAGAGTTCCAAGACAGGCATAATATTTTAGCGAAAGTTCAACGGCCACGTCTGGCGCGAAATCAAGAGCAGAAACGGGGATTACACATTTTGTCATCTGTGTGCCAGACGTCGTGAACGTCTGACGCTGCGATGTCGGACGGCGAATTAAAAGTACGACGTTGACTGACTTATCTTTACGAAGTATCCTTGCCGAGCGATGTGGCAAATGGATTTTCCAGTATTTGACAAGTGACAAGTTCGACGGGCCGAGCGTGACGATGTGGAGTCGACCAAGTTAAATCCATCGTTAACTTTCGACGAAGCGCGTGTCATTAATATTTCGATCGAGGCATTAAATGATAATTATTATCAACATTAAATATTAAATATTAATGATTGTACATTACACTCATTTATATTCATCATTATTGTTATCATAAAAAAAATTATAAGATGCCTCGCCATTAAATTAGGCTTAGTTTTAATCTCAGTTTTATTCTGGAAAACGTAGGAATTTAGTCCTAACTAAATGTCATCTAAGTGACGTAAAGAGCGAATTTACTGAAATATCTAAAAATTTAAATATCAATCTAAAAGTAATTTTATTGGACCGTCAAAATAATTATATAGGAATCTCAAATATGACGAACAATACTGCAAAAAATTTTAACATTCTAGCATCCAATTTGAGCGTCATACAAAGTTATTTTAATAAATCAACAAAATAAATTTTCAGATATGTATCTAAGTTTTTAGATTTCAGCAAAACTAACTTTTCCGTGTATATATAATGTATATACATGAAAAGAACGATTTTGTTGTAATACCTAAAAAGAGCACTGAGATATAGGGAGATTTAAAAATAATTTTATTAGATTTATCAAAATATAAATTACCTGTATATAGAACGCTCAAGTTGCTAGAATATCAAAATTTTTTTGCAACATTGTTTATTATGCTTTAACGTCCTATACTTAATAATTTTGATAATCTAAAACAAAATTATTTTCAAATCCGTATCTAGCTAATTTTTTAGTTTTACTTTAACAAAATTGTTCTTTCCATATAGAAGTTTTATGTAAAGGGATACGAAAGTATAAATATAAAGAAATAAAATGTAAAATAAGAATATAAAATTATAAGACTGAAATGTAAATATATAGAAAATATTAACTGGAAGTCCATCCTAAATCGAATGGCAAGGATTAAATAATAAATAAATAAAAATATAAAAGTGTCTCGGGGTAATTTAAAATCTTATTGTTTCTTTAAAGAAGAAAATTAGCGATTGTTGCGAACAAAGACCTCGTGCATTGAATAGAAAAAAAAAGAATAGAATGATAACATCGTAATCAGTATCAAGTAATACCTACATATATGCGCTTTATCGCGAATTGTAACTTTAACGTGACTTGTCTATAATTGAGGATAGCATATGCACATGTTTCGTGAACCTGTCGCGTGTGTCAAGTATTCTACAACGTGTCAAGTATTCTACACATCCTGCATGTAATCCTCTGTGTTTTGCGTACATTAGCTGAGCGTCGAGGATATAGATAATATAAAAAAAACTGTTTGTTCATCGCATATCGACCATCATAGTTGCGTAATTACCGTCTCTTGCGGCGATAATTTATGCAAAAGCGTTGCGCTCTTTACACACCGTCACTCTCTAACACCAACTACTAACAGTACTAATGAGACTCAATGACGTTGACTCGAGCAGTCGACAGGGCAAGGGCGTCTTTCCGGGCTGGCCTGTCGAGAACTGGTGTCGTTGGTCCACCGAGGGTCCGGAATCGACCACGCACGACGTCTAATTTGCCTCACCGACTTGCTGACGGGACCATCCTCGACGAGGACGCTTCTGAGAACTGGTGAGTCACTCTTGTCAATTCTATAAACGTTTTTGAAGCGCGGATTTTGCTTCCTTTAACTTTAACGAAATTTAATTCTTATAATTTTAATAAGGTAGAATTATCTTCCGTAAACTATTTAGTATTTATCTAATATACATTTGGAAAAATTATGATATATTGTACACAATAAATTGTGTTTCTAATATATTTTATATGTCTCAAACGTCTACCTTTATAAATGTTTATGTCAATTTAACACAAGTTGAGTCTATTAGGAAATAACACAAATATTATGTAAAAATTAACATAAACACTAACGCAATTTGTAAACAAATTGTGGAAATATACTTCTTTAGTAAAATTTTCTTTAGTAGAATTATTAACTTATAATACATTAAATTAATTCATTTAGTTTAGAATTTACGTTTTAAAATACATTACTTTTATGTTAATTGTGTTCATAAATTGTGTTATTTTAAGGAAGTACATATATTCTCACTTTTAGTACCATTCTATATAATCACTTTTTAGGAATTCTTTTTTTTAATATAACAGCCATAAATTCGAAATTTGTTAAAGAACCCCGTACAAATCTTACGGGAAATGGGTTTTGGTCAAATTGTTTCAAATTTTAATATTTTGTTTTTTGCTCTAGGACTTTCGAAAGATCATATTATATCTTATTAAAAAAATAGTCCAAATAAATTTTTTAATTAACATTATGAATATTGTTTAATACCGTCATGGATATATACCTACTGTATACATATATGCCATGGAAAAAACTGTCGAATATAATCCACGAAAAGAGTATCATATTCTTCAATATTTCGAAAAATATTATTACGGTATAAAACATCCTGGAAAAAAGCTTTACTTTATTTTCTAATTCTAAGAAACATATTAGGATTTCCAAAAAGGCAAGGAAATTGACGAAAATCAAGCACTGTGTTTGTGAGAAGCAAGGGGACTCATGTCAAATACAAAATGACTTTTATTGTATAGCTAATTAATAATTAGAAGTAAATCGGTTTTTTTTTTTTTTTTTAGATAATATATACGCTTATATCTTAACGATTAATCATATTTATCGTAATGAGTGGAAGAGCGATAATTAAGATACGTGATTACAAAAATTTCTCAAGCATTATTTCTATCTGTCACCGTGTAAGGAAAACTAATCGTGTTATAGAGCGTATACCATCTGGGAATACAGAATCTGATTAAACAGCACTACACGGCAATCAGAGTAACGAAGCGGAAGCTCTCTCTCGCCTTGCTAACGATATTGCAATGTATCGCGATGCGTCAGTGGTATCGCAACGATGAGTCGAGCAATCAGCGGGCCAACGGATGGCCTTTTCGTTACCCAATCGATTACCGCTGCAAAGTAGCCGGGAAGACATTAATAGTGCGAATAGCGACTAACCTACATATCTAATGCCAATTACTTTAAAACTTTAGTCACGATTCCGAACGATAACAAGATTGAGGCGTCAAGTGTGCGCTAGCCTGTCCAACTCTTCTTTTGCGTTTAGTCCTTTTGTATTCCCAACGTTCGCATCCTTAAACGAATTCTATTATCGAATTATCCTGTACGTAGAAGGATGTCCCGGACTCCTCTCATACACCTTCTTTCTTATTTACTCGGATGTGCTTTAACAACACTTTGAAATTTATTTTAACTTAGTTAAGAAAGAAAGACAACTCGAGTATTGTGCGTGCTCGTTGCGAGTATTATCCATTAACATTTTCGAGACAAGATCAGTTTTTGATTATAACTGGACTTTGTCGAAACGCTCTTGAGTAAACAGTCATGTTCAGTAGAGAAATGTCAGACTGACGAGAAGATCGACAAACAACCATCGAGCCGTCGGTCGGCTGCAACGAACCTTGTGTTCGATGTGCTTTTTATGTCCGTATTTATAGCCGCGTTTCTGCTGAAGAACTCAGCTAAAATCAATTTTGAGACATGATACAATTTATGATAACAGATAGATCTTGAGAGTCAATATCATATTCATTACGTTATATTTACAATAAGGATAAAGTTTGTCTTGAAACACGCTTTGATTTTTGTTCCTCATGATTCCATTATTAATTCTTGAAAGAAGCTATGCATACGTATGTTTGTGTGTGTGGTCTGATTAATATTTTAATCCACAACAAAACATTCTTATTATTCTATAAAGAAAAGAAAATCATTACTTATGGAAAAAACTTTTAATATATTAAAACTAAGAATTATATAAAAAATACCAACCTTCAGATTACATTTTTACGTAAATTCTAGAAGAATGTTAGATAATAATTTTTTTATATTGCATATTGATATATGGTCTGTTCTTTTCAGCGGAACTTTTTACATCGTTCATCCTTTCTCCTTTTCTCTCCAACGTTGAAGAGAAAAGGAAGAAAATGAACAATGGAAGAACTTCAGCTGAAAAGAACAGATTTATAATAAAATAGTTTTTGTTCGTGAAATCAATTTGTTTCAATTTTGACGTAAATATTTTAATGATATACAAACGTATCAGTAGTTACATATTAAATTTGTATTTATATTTATATTTAATATTTATTTAAAGAAATTTATCTATATTTTAAGGATATTGAAAAATATATTTACGAAAATTAGTTTATTATTATATATTCCTATTCATATAATATTTTCCTAGGAAAAAATGTTTTATATATAATTATATATTTATATATAAAATTACATATAATTATATACAAAATAAAAAAATCAAACTAGCAGATAGCGATAAATATCTATCGTTCTCTATATTATATTATTCCTTACTTACTGCCCTATCATGTATTGATAAGTTATTTTAAACAAAATAAATTTACAATTATTTACGCGAATTAATTCATTCATTGCGTTTGTAGCTACACTGTTGGAAAATTTGTGTTGAATATAACACAGATTATTATTGTGTAAAAAAAATGATCACACAAAATGTTATGCTGACACAGTTTGTAAGCAAACTGTGGAAATATATTTTTTAGAATAATTAACATTTATGATATGTTAAATTAACACGTATTTCATTCATTCATCTTAGAATTTACATTTTAAAACACATTATTTTTATGTTACTTATTCGCTTACTTATTGTGTTATTTTAAAAAACGTTGAATGTTAATTTAACACAAAATCTTTAAATAACATAATCGTATGTTAAATGAACACTAGGATAAGTTAAAAAATTCAACGGTTAATAAACGGTTAATAAGAACGTGAGTGAACCGTTTCCAACACAAATACACAATGTTTTTACCGTGTAGTAATTAATTGTTCGTAGAAAATAATCGTATACATCATGTACGATTAACCTCAAGAGTGCAATTATTTTAATTAGTAATATGTACGCGAATGAATGTAATGATAATCCTGCCTTTGCGGGTTTATGTTACCTCTATATACATATCGCTCCCTTACTTCTAAAAGTAACACATCCGAAAAAATTAATAACCCTATTCTATAACTTTTATTAAGTGTAACGATCGTTATAGTCATTGAGAGAGTTACAGAATAGGGTCTTAAATTTCCTAGAAAAGGGAAAAAGTAATTTTTTAATTTGATAGAAAATATTGATTAATTAAATGATATCGATAAAAAAAATATATTCTTAACAGATCAAATGTCATTTTTGTCATTTTCGTTTCACAATCCTTAAAAACTTCTTATGTTGTAACAATTTCGACGTTTTTTTTTTACTTACACTTTCTTCTTGTGACGATTTGATATTTTATGAAGTTACACTAGTTCACTTTTAATTGATAATGATATAGTAATGTTTATCTAATTCATTCATGATAATAATTCGAAACATGTTTTTTTTAGTTGTGTCATACTTTTAAAGTAAAGTAAATCTTAAAATATTAAACACTTCTATTATACACTTAAAGCCATTTATGATGTTATTTTTAATTTATCGTATTCGACAAAACCAGACGATATCGCATTTCAAAGCCATGTTTTACGAAAGTTTTGTTTCAAAAAAGAGACGTATCCTATACCTCTCTGGAAAAATATCTCGTGTCGAAAGATCGGAATTGATATCGCGTACTGTACCCGTTGGCATTTCTCGATTCGAGTTCAACCGAACACACGGTGCAGTATCTGGTGGCCAGCGCTTGGAAATCTATCTACGACCGCGAACACGCTCGAGTAAACAACCGGGTGTTGCGGAAATGACGACCGTATGCGCAATGCGATGAAAGAATACATAAACAGCGATCGTCCTCGTAATCATCAGAGATCGATTCCGTGTTTGCCCGAGTTATTCTTCATTAAAGTTACGAGTCCGATGAAGAAATATGCACCGATCATCATTTACGTACACGATTTACGAACATCGAGACGGTTATTAGGAACCGAAATTTCTGAAAACAAATCCACCTTCATGAATTCTTTTTATTCTCGAAGTATGATGTCGCGCTTTCCGTGAGCTTATTTCCGTGTTCTGGGAGCGACCGATCGATATATATTTTTCGCCGCGAGCAATTTCGGCCATGGCGGTTGTATCATACAATTCTGAACGTAGAGAATCTTGGAAATTCCAATGGTGCCTTCTCGAGTTGCTTTTAATAAATGGCGTTGCTTATTCTATACTAAGAGAAAATATTTGATATTTGTGATTACATTTGTAAAAAAAAGGTATATAAATAACATATGTAAAACTTACACAATTTATAGAGGAAATATATAAAGCTGTGTAAATTGTTTTTTTTTTTCAAAAATTAATATTTTTACATCTAATTGTGTGAATATACCTTTATATTAAATGAAAAATTACAATAACAATACTATATTTTGTAATTTCTGTATAAATGTGTACAAATTTCTGTAATATTATTAACAATGATAATACGTCACACATATTATTATACTTACATTTTTATGTTCAGTCATAAAAGCACAACTTACAAAAATAAAATTATTCTTTTTATAGTAATTAAATATTATAGTTGGATTTTGCAGAAATAAATTTATAATTGAAGTTAAAAGCGTCTAGAAATAATGACGTATTAATTCGCCAACAAAATTACGTACAATTTTTCTTAAACTACGTTACTGACATACGAACATAAAAATGCAAATGTAATATGTATAATGTATTATTATTATGTTATATAATATTATAGAAATTTGTACATTTAGGTACATAGGAACTGTAAAATATACATGTTATTGCGATTAACAAAGAAACTATTAGGTATAACCGTAATTTTTCGTCTAGTATAAAGATATGTTTATATTAGGTAAATGTTAGAGATGTAATTTAAAAAAGTATTAATTTTTTAAAAAATACAATTTTAAATATTTCTACTAAAAAGTATAATTTTTAAAATATTTATGTAATTTTACATACCTTCTTATAGTATAGAAAGGGCTTCTGACATTTTAAGTTGCAATTATAGTCATATACATAGATATATCAAAAATTTTTATTTCAGTGTACATTTTTGACTATTTATTAACAGTTTTATTATTTATAACTCTGGCTAAAAATTGTTATTCTTTTTATTAATATACGTAAAAAATGAACTTAATGGAAAAAATGTTAACTCATGTTACCCTTTTCATTCGCTCGCCAAAACAAGATCGATATAGTTTATTGTTATTTATTTTTAGATCGAAAAAAGAATTATTTATGGCGGACATTAATTATGCGACATGGGAAACATATCATGATTTCACGATATGTATTAGCTCGATGGGACCGAGAAATTTAATTTCATTTCTCTCATTTGTCTTTTAATGATAACTACGAAATTTTCCACACTGTTGGATTTAGCTTGCTAAAAGTTTCGTATATATCGCAGTTTATATCATAGTAAAAAGACAGAAAAATATGTTTTCACCAGAAAATTCTCAATAAAAGACACCTGAGGTAAAAGATACATCTCTCCTCAAAGCCGTTCATGCTCAGAGACAAATGTGATTTGTGTCCGAAGATATAACTACAGATGAAGAAATATAAAGTAAATAGATCGAAATAGATGTATATATCGTGTTTCACTACGAATCAGTGATGACGAAAAGATGTTTTGCTTAGTTTCCTCCGTTGCCTTTGATGAATAAAATAAATAACCACGAGCATGACCTGATAGAGAAATCAAATTTACTCCAGACTCACCGCAATTTCCACGAGTTTTAATGAAGGATGTCGGAAATATGTATCGTAATCTGTTTAAAATATTGTATCAGCATTACTTTATTAAGCCATCCAGACTAAGTAAACGATTACAAACAAATACGAATGAACAAATTATGATGCTGTTTGCATTCATTAAAACAAGTTTTTCATTCGTATTTATTTACGTTTAGTTGATCCGGTTTTCTTGATATAAAATATGCTTTTCTGGAAATTATTTAATCGAAAAAAATTTTTTATTTGGAATTTTTTATTCTTATTTAATAATTTGGAAATTGCCAAAATTTGTTATAGTATTTGCGAATTAACTTTCGTTGATTTTTTTATATCCTGTTTGCCTATATGCACTTTTGCGCACAAGTACAAATTTCAGAAACGAAGTCACTTTTGCCTACATGTATTATTGTCTACAGCTCGATTGCCTACATGTACTATTCTCTGATTTAAAAACACAAATTCTGTTTTAAAACACAAATTTTCTGCTCTAAAAATACAAATTATTTTTTATTTAACTTAACTTTAATTTTACATTTATGCGCAAAAATGCATATATATGTAGATAATCGATCTGTAGGCAACAGTAAGGTACCTGAGACGAATAAGGCTCAGGCATTAAATAAGACCCACTTTTAAATTTATTACTTTAAAACTCATAGAAAGTAGATAAAAAAGAAGTAAAGAATTGGAATCGCGGTAGCAACACGTTTCTTTAACACAACAAAAACTTGTGTGTATGAGGCTAATATGAGCCATTTTTATAATAATCCGCTATAGAATTTACCAGTATATAATATTTCGTAATTTATTGTTCATTCATTATAATATTATTCAACTTCCTAACTACAGAAAATAACTAATAAATCAATTTTTTGAAATAAATATAAATATTTTTTTTTAAACAATATGTAAAGGAGAAGATGGTATTATGTATATATTGTGGCCTCCCTTAATATCTCCGCTATTATATAACAAATCTTAATGATTACTTACAGAATTATTTGTTTAGCAGCTTTGTCCTTTTAGATTAGTCACACAGGAGGCAAAATGACATCAACATTTTAATTAAGGATGTTTTATACATATTTTCAAAATGATAACAAAATTATGAAAACATTACAGATTATTCTAAATCACGTTTAAAAATAATACAATAAATTTGGTGACGCTTTGCTATCTGAATCATAAGTTATTTTAATAAATAGTAGTATTTTTTTAATCTGTGCTCTCTAATAAAAATATATGAAAATGTATTATAAAATAAATAATAAAAATCTCAATTTTTTTATATAAGTACATTATGTATTCAATATTATTTATGTAGAGTTACATTGAGATGCATAAACTAGTTGTCCAGTAAATAAACAAAATATTTATTTGTCTATCTTTGTAACTAATCAACTGAATTGTAATGAAACTTTGCATAAATTATTGAATACCTATTTAAAGTACTTATAAAAGAAAAATGTAAATTTTTTTATCATTTTAAAATTTGTAATTTTTAAGAATAAAAATAATTAATAAAATAAATAAGCTATAAAAATGTGTTATTAAACAAAAATATAATCTTATTCACACAACTTTCACACATATATATAGTTTAATCGAAGTGTAAATATTAAACATACTTCCAAATTTAATTTTCTTTGCAGGGACTGTACGTCTAATGTTGTATTTACGGCTTTTATTCTTTAAAATCACAAAAATTACTGAACATATTTTAAACATTATAGAACATGCAAATGCAGTGGCTTTTTAAAGTTTTTAATTTTCACATATTTTCACAAAAAATCGCGAATACTGACATCCAAGGAGTAATGTGCGGCCGAAGTAGAGATGTGCACGAGATGAGATGAGACGAGATTTCTGCAACCTCGATCTCGATCTCGAAAAATCTTGGAACATTCATCTTGATCTCGGATTTTCGAGAATCTCGAATATCTAATCTCGATCTCGTTCTCGAATTTCGATGAGATCTCGACGAGATTGGCGAAAAATAATTTAAAAAATGCAAAAATAGTTTTATTTGCGAGTATAAATAAGTGTATTTATTACAATTTTACAAAAAAATACTGTACATAACTACAGGGTATTTCTACCTTAACTCTACTCCTAAAATAATATGAATAATAAATTTTCATTACAGCTGAATCCTGTTATAATAATCCGTTATAATAATCATATAATACCATTTGTATTAATTTAAACACTCTGGATTATGTTAGATAATTGATGATACATGATACCCTGTAACTTATGGTAACTTATGTGTAACTTATGGTGCCCCGATTTCCCCTTCTTTTTTCAATATCATTTGATTAATCATTAATTCTCTGTCAAGTTAAAATTAGTTTGTCCCTCTTTTTTCGGGAAACTTAATTTTTTGAGTTGTCATTTTTAAAATAAAGAAACGATATGTAAGTAAGAAGCGATATGTCTAAGAACCATATAGGAGTAACTGTCAGGGAGCGATAATGATGGTTCGACTTCAGGATTGCAAGCTCGTGCATGGCACGCAATGCGGCTTAGACGGAACATGGCATAAACCATGTCGAGGATCGGGAAGCACGAAAAACGACAGAGAATAATGCGATCGCGCTTACGACCTTGAGGCAGACAGAAACGAAAGGAGAGACAGGTGTAGAGTGCAGGGCGGACCTTTTCAAGGTCACGTCGCGTCGTCGCGAGCGAGCGTTGCACGCGACATGTCGAAATCGAAAAGTCAGTCCTAATCGAGTTGCGAACACAATGCAACGAAGATAAACGTTGTGGTAGCAACTGTAAGGAGAATGCGAATTTGTCGAGTTTGTATGCGATCTCTCACGAGCATAATAAACTCAAAATAAACTGAAACCGAGCAGTTTCCCATCGATGTTGTAATACCAGCGTGATAGCTGGTATATACATGCATATTCAAATTACGTTTTTTATATCACAAGAAATAAATTAGAACGCATGATTGCCTATTTATACGGTGTGATATTAGAGCGGTATGCGTATTTCCATTACGTAATGTTGCAAAGTCAAGCGCTAAATGCAAATGCAAATTGAAACGAACGCCTTGCGTATTACTACGTCGTAAACATCACATTCTGTTTAAATTTCTTTCTAATCTTATGAATCATGAATTAACTTTTCATCGCATAAAAATAGCTACTGAAAAAATAGCAAAATAGAATTTATTGTTTTTATGCTTCATTAAAGTAAATGATCTTCCAGCTATACTACTAACGAGACCAAATGAATAAGAAGATTCATCAGCGACAGAAATCCAATTAGGACAGTGTATTTGTACGACACCGCGAATTTTTTATGTTCAAGTGGTTTGTGGAAACAAGCGTATCGGATGCGACGAAAGATCTCATGACGGTATGAAATAGCATAAAAAATGGTAACCAAATGGTGGATCGCCAGGGAGAAAAAGTTTTTCTCTTCGAAAAGTTTGTGGTGAGATCGCGCATCCTACGAGCGGTTGGAAACTCTATTTTTCGCGTTATAAAACCATGACGTCTCACAACTAAATAATCCGAAAGCTCCATTAAAGCGACGGTGACGGTGACAAAGAGGAATATCCCCTCGGTCTTGCTGCACATTTCAAGGCGAATCACGTCAGGCACGCAAAGTTTAAAGAGATGTTTCTGTGATTGCTGTTAAGACTATGCGAAACAGAATGGAAACAAGTTTCCGTTTTTTGCACCCGGGTACAGCTTTGTATATTCAACCGAGTCCATGTGCGTGTCACTTTCTTCATCTATGATAGACTGCAGATAACTTTCATCGCACGCTAAGGCCGAATTAATTTTAATTCTTTTAACAAGGATAGCAAAATGTGTCCAGTTTTGCCTTGAGAAGTGATTGGCAACATGACTAAAAAGATATGTATATCGACATTTCTGTCCTTTATTAAAGATTCACTTTTTTAAAAAATCATATTGATGATAATTATGTAAATATGATAATTATACGAGTTTTATATGTAGAATTAATGTACAATTGAATAAATTATTTTATAGTTGCAACAACTATTTTATTTCATTTCAACTATAAAATAGCAATTATAAAATAGTCTGTTCAACTATGTAAGAGTAACGATGCGATTTAGTATTATACTTACAATTGGAGATATGGTGGTATTGTGTCCTCTTTTTTAGTGTAATATTGAAGGTTGCATTTGTTGCTACTGATACATAATTTTATATTACATTACGATTTGTAGAATACTTAATGAATGAAGGCGATTGAATGAATAAACTAGCATTCGTTTGCGCTAAAAGATCTTATCTTACGTAAAAGAGTATGCGTGACCATGAAATGACTCAAGGAATACATTAAGGAATGTAAATACGGAGCTGTGCGCTTTTATATCTATTCCAGGATGATACCAATCCGGAAGTATAATGATCGGTAATACTGGGTGTACGTTTTAAGAGCAATTCTCGTTAGCACGCAACATCGCGATATAACGAGGAAAATAAATGAGAGTAGTTACGTAATATATATAAATTTGCTACATAAATTAGTTAAGCAAATTTTCCAATTTATTTATAATTCAAGATTCAGATAGAATTTAGAAAGTTTAAATAGATATTTCCTAGTGTAAAGGCTGTGCTCTTCATTGATCGTATCTTGCAAACGATGTAAATACTCAATATTAAAATTTTGACTTTGAAATCATGGTTATTAGCTTCGCGTGACGAAAATTATCCTAAGAGGTATAATGTGTTTAAAGAGAGAGAGGAAATGTATCAAGAAGGCACTGCTTTTCGGAATGTGATTATAAGCTGATAGCGCAACAAAGTTTTCCGGCGCGCAAAGCATGAATATAAAGCGTGGTTTGATAATACCAACTTTGTCGAAGTAAGCTAATTTCAGCCTTCATCCATCCGGGCACAAAGCGAGTCGGATAATCCTCTTCCCTACAACCCGGGCGTCATTTTGTTCGCGGAAAGTTCGCGGCTAGAAGGAATTTAGGATGGCTCTATCGATCCGCGTTAAGATTCATATCGTAGTTTTCCAGTTTAGGCAGACGAGAAATTGACGTAATTAACGAATACTCATGAGCTCAAGAGAATTCCAGCCAACTGAGAAATCGATCGATGATATTATTTGGGCAATAAGCCGGAACGTTCAAGTTACATCCTATGAGGATTTCAAACCTCAACTCAACGATGACGTTGACAAATGTACCAGCTTTGCTATCTTCCGTGATGATTATGAGGTTACACTTCCGCTTGTTTTCCCTAGACATCGCACATGATCACCATGAGTGATTTACAGCCGCCATTAAGCTCAATTCTATCCGGGACACATTGAACAATGTCCGGCACAGTTCTAGACACCGTTCTAAAATTGTTGTTTCTGAATCGTAGGGTCAACATCAAGGTGATCTGTCAAAGCATAGTTGAGACTATCTAATCAAAATCTGGCCAAAGTGGATTAAAAATAGCGAATAGAAAGCATTTGCTTTCCTTTTCTTACTTAAAATGAGATAACCTTGGCCTAGTCGGAGTAACTTTGGCCTAAATTTAAAAAAATGCCTAGACAGCACGTATGTTCAAGATCAGGCCATAAGACATCTCCAGACGTCTTTAAGACATTTTGAAGATGTTTTACGATCTTTATATGCGTATTGTTTGGGTTTCTATTTTTTTTCTTTTTTTCTCTCATTTTTCGAAAATATGAATAGTTCATAACTGACGTCCAATCGTAAGACTAATTCACTTTAGTCAGACTCTGATTAAAGGATTTCTAATGCATAACAAGCTCATCGTCTGCATCGGCTCTTACTAATAACAAACTTCTTCGAAAATTTTGTATTTATAAATCTTTGTTTCGACGGTAATATAACTATAACAAATCCATTTTCTAATTAAATAAGGAAAGAACCAATATGGTCAAGGTTAGATCTTGTCTAATAATATTTTTTATGTAAATCCTTAATGCATATCTTTTAATTATCTAGCCTTGACTGCATTAGCTCTTTTCTTACTCATTTGATTTATTCTATTATATGACTGTCTAGAATAACTTATTATTGTTTATTTTTTAATTACCTAGTGAAATCATGATAGCCAGTGTTAGTTGATGAAATTTTTTATGGTAATTCAGAAAAGTTATTTCGCTCGTGACAGACATGAAGCAGCATTACAGGATTACGTTGACAGTGAGAAATGTACTCGTAAGGTATGTCTCGCCCTGCCAACAAGATAGCGGATGCGTGCGAAGACCGGAAGGGAAGGGGCGATACACCACACTCTAGGCAGTGAATTTCAAGGCGACGAGGCGTATTTCAGGGTGAACCGTGACTGGCACGCAACCGCTATGACGTGCGCAAAGCTTCGGGCACGAATGACAATGAGATTTTTCGATGACCCTTACTTGATAAAACGCCGCGAAAAAAATGTAAAAAGCGACGAGCAAATAATGTGAAAATGAGTTGCCAAGCGCGACTCGAAAATTGCCAAGAATGGTGATAATTTGTTACCTGTTTATTAGTTTATCAGACATTTATGTTTCTTAACACAAGAAATATTAGTCTCCGTTTTTTGTATAAAATGCTTCATTATATTACGTGAAAACTTGTATTTATGGATACCAACGTTATTCTGAAATTAATTGAACAATCATGTAATATTTATTTAAAATATTTTTCCAAGAGAGCTAAAGTTAATCCAACTATTTATTTTTCGTATTACTATTATGTGGTTGAATTACACTTTCGTAACAATAAATTACACTTTTATTAACAAATTTATGTGTTGCGCAAATGGCCACATTCCTCGCAAATCTAATTAGAATAGAAGAACGCAGTATATTACATTGCAGAGCTGAATTCACAAAAAGGAAATCGCATGCTAACTTGAGATTTAAGATATCCGTAGAATTACCGCGAAGATTTCTTCAAATTAAAGGTCGCCAACAACTTTTGGCAGAATGAAATATACCAATTCAACGGGGAAATTTGATGTTATGCACGTTCTCAAAGACCTTCGCGTGAGAACACGCATTCGTTGATTATATGGATAAAGTAAGTTCGTTTTAAAGTTAATTAACGTAAGAAGCATAAGAAAAGCTGTTTTTGAGGTCATACCTTTGCAATATAATATCGTGAGACAATTACACGAAAAAGCTAAACAACTAAGTATAATTAATCATAGCAAAATGAAATCATGACGAAAGTTCCGTTCGTGGAAAAACCAATGTGTCTGAGTAAGCGATACGATAACGATGTATGTAGGTTAAACCTTCAAAAGAGTTTTAGGAAACCGAATTTCTTTTTATTACAATTTAAATATTGTGTAATTCGTTTAACAACAGCCATACGCGTGCAATTATCAAATATCGAACTAAAAATGTATTTTCAAATTCTAGCGAATATATCGTTGTGAATCTGATTTAAACGATCAACATGCGAATATAATTTTCCGCTCCAATTTTCTCGTATACATTTAGTGACAGTGTGCACGAGCATAAGGCGCGAAAGCGTAGAGGAATTATATATAATAATTGATAGATTTGTTATAACGCAGTCTATATTTTCACGCACTACGATCTAATTGAAATTTGCGTATACTGCAGTCGATCAACTAAAGAAATTAATTTTGTCATCGTGAAAACTCTGTGACAGTGGATTTCAAAAATAAAAAAAAAACAGATTTCTTTTTACTTCAGAATAAAAGGATTTTGCATTATAAATTGTAATGATAAAAACAGTCAAAGACGAATTAAAAATATAGGATGTTAATTGTAATTAAATTTAATGTCGATACATTAATATTACGGGCGAAACTAGTTTCGACTTATATATAACAAAAATCTTCATCAGTCGCGTATTAAAAAAATCAAGTTAAAACATAATAAATGTCACAATAACAAGTTGATATAATTAATATATGATTACAATAATTATGTCCATGATGTTATAATCAATCCACAGAGTCTCACAGTATCAGGTTCATTAAAAGTCCTCGGTTGCTTTCTTGAAATCTTCTGTTTAATAAAAAACATTATAATCTTAATTATTCCAAACACAAGTAAACCATCATGATTTGTCAGTGTGATCAATATTAACTTTAATACATAATGTGCCAAAATGTGTTAAAATTTGCACATTAGATATCGTCAACAACTAGTTAAGAATGAAATGACTGCTGATCGTAACCGATTGTGAGAATTTTGATAAAATGTTTTTCCTAAAAAAAAATATAGAATTCATTTTTCTTGATATTTATTGTTGAAACGTTTATTAATATTTACGTGAGTTCCATCCTATTTCATATCTTTTGTTTTTATAACTTTATAAATATATCGAGGCGGAAACTTTGCGTTGTTGCGCGGTGAGTTGATAACGTCTTTTCAAAACTGAATCTAAGTATATCCATGACCACCGCCACTTAGTCATTGTACTATATTTTGATTGTTTACACTACACTGAATGTTTTGGATGAATGTAAAAACTGAATTCTAGAACAATAATATAAATATTCAAAGAAAACACATATCCGAGTAAAAAACTTTCACATCCGAAATTTAAAAAAACTGGTTTTTCTGGGTTTTTTAATATCTAATCGCGTTTTTCACTGTGTGGCAGAACTGGTGCACACTCAGTGCATATTAAAGCTGTTGTACACTAACCTAATCTGAATATAAAAGTGAGATATCTCAATTAATAAAATACTCAATGTATATTTTATCAAATACTACAATAAAATGTATTGAGGATTTCGCGGTTTAATTTATTTCTATATTTTTATTAAACGTACATATTTATGTCAATTTGTGTACAAAGGCTTTAAAGTGCACTGAATGCGCACCAGCTCTGCCAGTGAAAATCGCTATAAGTTTCTAAATTTCTTTGGTAACTTTTATCTCTATCTCTGTCGAAGTATATTTTGCTTGTCGCTTTAATAAAAAAATATAAGTAAGCATTTTCTTCACAGCGACAAGGCGTTCTTTTTTACAAATGCGCATAAGATTGCGACAAGAGAAGTTACCTTGAAACAAGCAATCTCTTCGAAAGAGTTCAACTAGAAAAAGTACATTAGTGTGATAGTCTATTTGTATTTCCATCACAAAGTGCTAAAAAGGTTAATAATTTGGAGTAGTGTAGACGTGGTTTCATCGTATATAGGAAAAATATTCAAGCTTCCATAATTATGCGAGTGTTATCTTGTTCGAAAACAAATTATCACTACAAATGCGCCGTTTCCGTTGGAAACGTCAGCGACGCGCTAATGACACGCCAGCGCGGAAATTATTGACATGCGAACGAATAAATGCTTTCTGATATTTTTTTGTCCGAGAAAATTACACAAACGACTTTTTCGTCCAGATGCCAAGTGCATGGAATAACGAAAGAAATTATAGATTTGTTATTAATTTGGATCAAATCGAATCTATTAGTTTATATTTAAAAAGTGATGTTAACTAAAAGAACTAATTAATTTCAAGGATCGCACAAAGTTACGTAACTCATATAAAAAACAATGAATGTAAAAAAGAATGAAGTTTATTTTAATAACAATAATTCAAATTTGCAGACAACATGAAGAATATAAACAATAGTAAATTGTAAAAATTCATACACTCGTCATAACCGAATATAAACATGACGTCATGACCGTCATGACTGTTTTCATTTATTTGTGATAAGTGTGATAACAACTATAACTGATGTGAATGGATTCAATGCACTCGTTAGCTCCGGAAGAAGCAGGGAAATTTTTGGACACGTATTTCTTGCATATTCACAATAATACCTTTTATATTATACAGCCCCCCTTTTACATACGCGTCTTAACAAAGATCGACCTGAAAATAGTTAAACTTTTTTTTTATCCGAGCAAAGGAACAATACTATTACGTGCATCTATTTGTATTACGAAATCACTCTGTCAACACGCCCGCTGGGAATCGATGTCAGGGTTACCTTGCTGCTGTAAACGTCGATAAATCTACCACGCGCGCGAGTCGGCTGATCGCATCCGGCGATAAAGTTCAGCCCCTTGCGACACGCGGAACGCGAAATACCTGCGATAAATATTGGTGCAAGATTCATCGATCTCACTGGCAATAATCAACTGTTGTCTTTCGTGGCCCATAATTCTATTCGTGTGTTATAATTCTAATGCTAAATAATTTCAGCTTCTCAAGAAGCAGACGACCGATTCTTTGAAAATGTCTTTACGTACTTTTAATTATTAATGACAGTTAAGCTTAATGCATAATTGAGAAGCAGAGGCAATAGGAACAAAGAATAAGAAATTTCAACCTCTCAGATTGATTCTGAGAGGTTGAAATTTCTTATTCTTTGGTATCTAATGGCGAATTCGATTGGAAGCAGTAGTGCGTACTGGTGCATATGAAAGCAGAGACTAAAAACCGAAATACTTTTATTAACAACTATATACCGGTATCAACCATACCTCTATTCAATAGCGGTATACGAAAAATCGAAATACCAGTATTGGACGTCAAATACCGGTATTCAACTGAAATTTTCATAATACCGATATACGCATAATATTTCGGTAATACCTATTAATTTCTGTACCTATATCCTAGTTCTTTTAGATATTTCAGCAAAATTGTTCTTTTCGTATATTGACTCAGGATTGATTATTTCAATTCTCCAGCACCACTTTGTGCTTTTTAAGGCACAGTCGATATCACGTTTTATTAAAATTCTTATTCAGATTTCAACATATAAAAGATTAATAAAATACAGTTCAGTTTTTATTATAGTAAAAACTTATTGTTAAATGTTTTACAAGTGTACAAGATTTTTTTCTACTTTTTATGTAATCCGAAACCATAAAAAATATATGCTGTTTCCCTCAACGACTCAGAATGTAAACTACGATCGAAAATTTCAGAGTGATGCTGGAGGATTAATCCCTTGCATAAAAGGTTGTTTTGCTCGAAATTATAATAAAAATCAACAATTTATTTCGGAATCTCAAAATCAAATATTCAAGAAATGGGTTTCCGTCGTCGTGCAGCATATCGCATCTTCATTTCTTTGAATGATGAACCGTTCGCAACCGTTGCAACTTCGCTCATGCATACAAATCGCTGAGCCGGGAAGGGGGCGGGAAGGCAGAGAACGCCAAACATTTTCGAACGAGAGTTCGCGAAAGGGATCGGACAAAGGAGAATCTCTCTTTATGTATCGACGAGTTGCTTGTTGCCTCTTATGAAGGTTTCGTTTCCCGCAATGATTCTCTAATGTGTATCGAACACCAGTGAACATTTTCCAAACGCGAATATATCATCCACGCTCTTATCCCTAATATTGTTAGTACAGAAATTTTGAAAAAATCGGTGGATGGTTCGCTATTACAAAATTCTTGCAAATTCAGCCTAACGCTGGCGACCCATCGACCGCAAAAATTTTCCAGCGAATTAAACGGCTCCCTTCTCAGTTTCTCAACCCTCTCAGTTTGTTATCCTCCCCGAGTCTGAGTTTTTACGTTCAATTAGCAGACAAACGGCGCGGACGGGGACCAATTCTATCGAGCGTCGACTAATCTCGTGTTAAATCCTTGGCACATTCAGCGCGGAATTAATTAATTTAATTCGAATGACGGTAATTAAATGCTGCACTTGCGACGGCGACGTCTCGCAAAACTGCAGACAACCCGCATCGTGGATAAAGTGAAGCTGTTAAGAGAATAAGTCATCCCATCGTTCTACAATTTCTAATTGATGTTGTAGAATCCGATATATTGTCATTATTTCTATTATATTTCGTGAAAATGTCTTTCTCTCGCGGAATAGTAACTAGTTATTACATAAATATTCACATTTGAATAATCGGCTTTTAATTTGATCTAATTAAAGGAAGGAAAGGGATTACGAAAATTATTTTATTTTATTGAAATAATTTAATAGATATATATGTGATATATAATTATTTTTGAGCAACAAATTTATTAACCAGTTAAAATGATATCAATTATGCTATAGATAGAAGTTCTTCAAATACAGACCGTAATTTATAAAAAAAAACTGAAGAGGAAGAAAGTTACGGAATAAAAAGGGAGATATCAGAAAATCCTACCAATTGATATATGTACAATATAACTTTACACATTTATAAATATACATGCACAGATTTCGTTACCAAATTTGGTAATTCAATTACATGATGGAATAAGAAAAGTGAGCTATTTCCGTGGATGCGCAATAGCCCAAAAATAGTGGGAAGCTAACAACCAATCACATCACTCAGAGAAAAAAGTCGTATCAGTAACTATAAATTTGTAGTGAAATAGCGCCTCAACTATATACATATTATTAAATTCTAATAAGAATACTAGATTAAGTGAACTAAGAAAATATAGTATATTAACCATATAAACAATTTATAAATGGTTAATATTACTATATTTTCTTAGTTCACTTAATTTACTTATTGTTCTTATTAAAGCTTTATAATACATAGTTACAAATTTGTGTATGCATTTCTTATTTATTTTTGTCTTCCAAGTTTGAAACCAACGCCTTTTATTGTAAGC